>NW_026689911.1:0-53933 GCF_943734765.1 Anopheles ziemanni | reverse complement strand
CAAAATGAGGTTTAGAAGGTGCTTAAGGTGACTTTAAAGAGAATGAGACGATGCAAAATGAGGTTTAGAAGGTGCTTAAGGTGACTTTAAAGAGAATGAGACGATGCAAAATGGTGTTTAGAAGGTGCTTAAAGTGACTTTAAAGAGAATGAGACGATGCAAAATGAGGTTTAGAAGGTGCTTAAGGTGACTTTAAAGAGAATGAGACGATGCAAAATGGTGTTTAGAAGGTGCTTAAGGTGACTTTAAAGAGAATGAGACGATGCAAAATGGTGTTTAGAAGGTGCTTAAGGTGACTTTAAAGAGAATGAGACGATGCAAAATGAGGTTTAGAAGGTGCTTAAAGTGACTTTAAAGAGAATGAGACGATGCAAAATGAGGTTTAGAAGGTGCTTAAAGTGACTTTAAAGAGAATGAGACGATGCAAAATGGTGTTTAGAAGGTGCTTAAAGTGACTTTAAAGAGAATGAGACGATGCAAAATGGTGTTTAGAAGGTGCTTAAAGTGACTTTAAAGAGAATGAGACGATGCAAAATGGTGTTTAGAAGGTGCTTAAGGTGACTTTAAAGAGAATGAGACGATGCAAAATGAGGTTTAGAAGGTGCTTAAAGTGACTTTAAAGAGAATGAGACGATGCAAAATGGTGTTTAGAAGGTGCTTAAGGTGACTTTAAAGAGAATGAGACGATGCAAAATGAGGTTTAGAAGGTGCTTAAAGTGACTTTAAAGAGAATGAGACGATGCAAAATGAGGTTTAGAAGGTGCTTAAGGTGACTTTAAAGAGAATGAGACGATGCAAAATGGTGTTTAGAAGGTGCTTAAGGTGACTTTAAAGAGAATGAGACGATGCAAAATGGTGTTTAGAAGGTGCTTAAGGTGACTTTAAAGAGAATGAGACGATGCAAAATGAGGTTTAGAAGGTGCTTAAAGTGACTTTAAAGAGAATGAGACGATGCAAAATGAGGTTTAGAAGGTGCTGAAAGTGACTTTAAAGAGAATGAGACGATGCAAAATGGTGTTTAGAAGGTGCTTAAGGTGACATTAAAGAGAATGAGACGATGCAAAATGGTGTTTAGAAGGTGCTTAAGGTGACTTTAAAGAGAATGAGACGATGCAAAATGGTGTTTAGAAGGTGCTTAAGGTGACTTTAAAGAGAATGAGACGATGCAAAATGGTGTTTAGAAGGTGCTTAAGGTGACTTTAAAGAGAATGAGACGATGCAAAATGGTGTTTAGAAGGTGCTTAAGGTGACTTTAAAGAGAATGAGACGATGCAAAATGGTGTTTAGAAGGTGCTTAAAGTGACTTTAAAGAGAATGAGACGATGCAAAATGAGGTTTAGAAGGTGCTTAAGGTGACTTTAAAGAGAATGAGACGATGCAAAATGGTGTTTAGAAGGTGCTTAAAGTGACTTTAAAGAGAATGAGACGATGCAAAATGAGGTTTAGAAGGTGCTTAAGGTGACTTTAAAGAGAATGAGACGATGCAAAATGAGGTTTAGAAGGTGCTTAAAGTGACTTTAAAGAGAATGAGACGATGCAAAATGAGGTTTAGAAGGTGCTTAAGGTGACTTTAAAGAGAATGAGACGATGCAAAATGGTGTTTAGAAGGTGCTTAAAGTGACTTTAAAGAGAATGAGACGATGCAAAATGAGGTTTAGAAGGTGCTTAAGGTGACTTTAAAGAGAATGAGACGATGCAAAATGGTGTTTAGAAGGTGCTTAAGGTGACTTTAAAGAGAATGAGACGATGCAAAATGGTGTTTAGAAGGTGCTTAAGGTGACTTTAAAGAGAATGAGACGATGCAAAATGAGGTTTAGAAGGTGCTTAAAGTGACTTTAAAGAGAATGAGACGATGCAAAATGAGGTTTAGAAGGTGCTTAAAGTGACTTTAAAGAGAATGAGACGATGCAAAATGGTGTTTAGAAGGTGCTTAAAGTGACTTTAAAGAGAATGAGACGATGCAAAATGGTGTTTAGAAGGTGCTTAAAGTGACTTTAAAGAGAATGAGACGATGCAAAATGGTGTTTAGAAGGTGCTTAAGGTGACTTTAAAGAGAATGAGACGATGCAAAATGGTGTTTAGAAGGTGCTTAAAGTGACTTTAAAGAGAATGAGACGATGCAAAATGAGGTTTAGAAGGTGCTTAAAGTGACTTTAAAGAGAATGAGACGATGCAAAATGGTGTTTAGAAGGTGCTTAAGGTGACTTTAAAGAGAATGAGACGATGCAAAATGGTGTTTAGAAGGTGCTTAAAGTGACTTTAAAGAGAATGAGACGATGCAAAATGAGGTTTAGAAGGTGCTTAAGGTGACTTTAAAGAGAATGAGACGATGCAAAATGGTGTTTAGAAGGTGCTTAAGGTGACTTTAAAGAGAATGAGACGATGCAAAATGGTGTTTAGAAGGTGCTTAAGGTGACTTTAAAGAGAATGAGACGATGCAAAATGGTGTTTAGAAGGTGCTTAAGGTGACTTTAAAGAGAATGAGACGATGCAAAATGAGGTTTAGAAGGTGCTTAAAGTGACTTTAAAGAGAATGAGACGATGCAAAATGGTGTTTAGAAGGTGCTTAAAGTGACTTTAAAGAGAATGAGACGATGCAAAATGGTGTTTAGAAGGTGCTTAAAGTGACTTTAAAGAGAATGAGACGATGCAAAATGAGGTTTAGAAGGTGCTTAAGGTGACTTTAAAGAGAATGAGACGATGCAAAATGAGGTTTAGAAGGTGCTTAAGGTGACTTTAAAGAGAATGAGACGATGCAAAATGGTGTTTAGAAGGTGCTTAAAGTGACTTTAAAGAGAATGAGACGATGCAAAATGAGGTTTAGAAGGTGCTTAAGGTGACTTTAAAGAGAATGAGACGATGCAAAATGTGTTTAGAAGGTGCTTAAAGTGACTTTAAAGAGAATGAGACGATGCAAAATGAGGTTTAGAAGGTGCTTAAGGTGACTTTAAAGAGAATGAGACGATGCAAAATGAGGTTTAGAAGGTGCTTAAAGTGACTTTAAAGAGAATGAGACGATGCAAAATGGTGTTTAGAAGGTGCTTAAGGTGACTTTAAAGAGAATGAGACGATGCAAAATGGTGTTTAGAAGGTGCTTAAAGTGACTTTAAAGAGAATGAGACGATGCAAAATGAGGTTTAGAAGGTGCTTAAGGTGACTTTAAAGAGAATGAGACGATGCAAAATGAGGTTTAGAAGGTGCTTAAGGTGACTTTAAAGAGAATGAGACGATGCAAAATGGTGTTTAGAAGGTGCTTAAAGTGACTTTAAAGAGAATGAGACGATGCAAAATGAGGTTTAGAAGGTGCTTAAGGTGACTTTAAGAGAATGAGACGATGCAAAATGGTGTTTAGAAGGTGCTTAAGGTGACTTTAAAGAGAATGAGACGATGCAAAATGGTGTTTAGAAGGTGCTTAAGGTGACTTTAAAGAGAATGAGACGATGCAAAATGAGGTTTAGAAGGTGCTTAAAGTGACTTTAAAGAGAATGAGACGATGCAAAATGAGGTTTAGAAGGTGCTTAAAGTGACTTTAAAGAGAATGAGACGATGCAAAATGGTGTTTAGAAGGTGCTTAAAGTGACTTTAAAGAGAATGAGACGATGCAAAATGGTGTTTAGAAGGTGCTTAAAGTGACTTTAAAGAGAATGAGACGATGCAAAATGGTGTTTAGAAGGTGCTTAAGGTGACTTTAAAGAGAATGAGGACGATGCAAAATGGTGTTTAGAAGGTGCTTAAAGTGACTTTAAAGAGAATGAGACGATGCAAAATGGTGTTTAGAAGGTGCTTAAGGTGACTTTAAAGAGAATGAGACGATGCAAAATGAGGTTTAGAAGGTGCTTAAAGTGACTTTAAAGAGAATGAGACGATGCAAAATGGTGTTTAGAAGGTGCTTAAGGTGACTTTAAAGAGAATGAGACGATGCAAAATGGTGTTTAGAAGGTGCTTAAGGTGACTTTAAAGAGAATGAGACGATGCAAAATGAGGTTTAGAAGGTGCTTAAAGTGACTTTAAAGAGAATGAGACGATGCAAAATGAGGTTTAGAAGGTGCTTAAGGTGACTTTAAAGAGAATGAGACGATGCAAAATGAGGTTTAGAAGGTGCTTAAAGTGACTTTAAAGAGAATGAGACGATGCAAAATGAGGTTTAGAAGGTGCTTAAAGTGACTTTAAAGAGAATGAGACGATGCAAAATGGTGTTTAGAAGGTGCTTAAGGTGACTTTAAAGAGAATGAGACGATGCAAAATGAGGTTTAGAAGGTGCTTAAAGTGACTTTAAAGAGAATGAGACGATGCAAAATGAGGTTTAGAAGGTGCTTAAAGTGACTTTAAAGAGAATGAGACGATGCAAAATGGTGTTTAGAAGGTGCTTAAGGTGACTTTAAAGAGAATGAGACGATGCAAAATGAGGTTTAGATGGTGCTTAAGGTGACTTTAAAGAGAATGAGACGATGCAAAATGGTGTTTAGAAGGTGCTTAAGGTGACTTTAAAGAGAATGAGACGATGCAAAATGAGGTTTAGAAGGTGCTTAAAGTGACTTTAAAGAGAATGAGACGATGCAAAATGGTGTTTAGAAGGTGCTTAAAGTGACTTTAAAGAGAATGAGACGATGCAAAATGAGGTTTAGAAGGTGCTTAAAGTGACTTTAAAGAGAATGAGACGATGCAAAATGAGGTTTAGAAGGTGCTTAAGGTGACTTTAAAGAGAATGAGACGATGCAAAATGGTGTTTAGAAGGTGCTTAAAGTGACTTTAAAGAGAATGAGACGATGCAAAATGGTGTTTAGAAGGTGCTTAAAGTGACTTTAAAGAGAATGAGACGATGCAAAATGAGGTTTAGAAGGTGCTTAAGGTGACTTTAAAGAGAATGAGACGATGCAAAATGAGGTTTAGAAGGTGCTTAAAGTGACTTTAAAGAGAATGAGACGATGCAAAATGAGGTTTAGAAGGTGCTTAAGGTGACTTTAAAGAGAATGAGACGATGCAAAATGGTGTTTAGAAGGTGCTTAAAGTGACTTTAAAGAGAATGAGACGATGCAAAATGAGGTTTAGAAGGTGCTTAAGGTGACTTTAAAGAGAATGAGACGATGCAAAATGGTGTTTAGAAGGTGCTTAAGGTGACTTTAAAGAGAATGAGACGATGCAAAATGAGGTTTAGAAGGTGCTTAAGGTGACTTTAAAGAGAATGAGACGATGCAAAATGAGGTTTAGAAGGTGCTTAAAGTGACTTTAAAGAGAATGAGACGATGCAAAATGAGGTTTAGAAGGTGCTTAAAGTGACTTTAAAGAGAATGAGACGATGCAAAATGGTGTTTAGAAGGTGCTTAAAGTGACTTTAAAGAGAATGAGACGATGCAAAATGGTGTTTAGAAGGTGCTTAAAGTGACTTTAAAGAGAATGAGACGATGCAAAATGGTGTTTAGAAGGTGCTTAAGGTGACTTTAAAGAGAATGAGACGATGCAAAATGGTGTTTAGAAGGTGCTTAAAGTGACTTTAAAGAGAATGAGACGATGCAAAATGAGGTTTAGAAGGTGCTTAAAGTGACTTTAAAGAGAATGAGACGATGCAAAATGGTGTTTAGAAGGTGCTTAAGGTGACTTTAAAGAGAATGAGACGATGCAAAATGGTGTTTAGAAGGTGCTTAAAGTGACTTTAAAGAGAATGAGACGATGCAAAATGAGGTTTAGAAGGTGCTTAAGGTGACTTTAAAGAGAATGAGACGATGCAAAATGGTGTTTAGAAGGTGCTTAAGGTGACTTTAAAGAGAATGAGACGATGCAAAATGGTGTTTAGAAGGTGCTTAAGGTGACTTTAAAGAGAATGAGACGATGCAAAATGGTGTTTAGAAGGTGCTTAAAGTGACTTTAAAGAGAATGAGACGATGCAAAATGAGGTTTAGAAGGTGCTTAAAGTGACTTTAAAGAGAATGAGACGATGCAAAATGGTGTTTAGAAGGTGCTTAAAGTGACTTTAAAGGGAATGAGACGATGCAAAATGGTGTTTAGAAGGTGCTTAAAGTGACTTTAAAGAGAATGAGACGATGCAAAATGGTGTTTAGAAGGTGCTTAAGGTGACTTTAAAGAGAATGAGACGATGCAAAATGGTGTTTAGAAGGTGCTTAAAGTGACTTTAAAGAGAATGAGACGATGCAAAATGAGGTTTAGAAGGTGCTTAAGGTGACTTTAAAGAGAATGAGACGATGCAAAATGAGGTTTAGAAGGTGCTTAAAGTGACTTTAAAGAGAATGAGACGATGCAAAATGAGGTTTAGAAGGTGCTTAAAGTGACTTTAAAGAGAATGAGACGATGCAAAATGGTGTTTAGAAGGTGCTTAAAGTGACTTTAAAGAGAATGAGACGATGCAAAATGAGGTTTAGAAGGTGCTTAAGGTGACTTTAAAGAGAATGAGACGATGCAAAATGGTGTTTAGAAGGTGCTTAAGGTGACTTTAAAGAGAATGAGACGATGCAAAATGGTGTTTAGAAGGTGCTTAAGGTGACTTTAAAGAGAATGAGACGATGCAAAATGAGGTTAAGAAGGTGCTTAAAGTGACTTTAAAGAGAATGAGACGATGCAAAATGAGGTTTAGAAGGTGCTTAAAGTGACTTTAAAGAGAATGAGACGATGCAAAATGGTGTTTAGAAGGTGCTTAAAGTGACTTTAAAGAGAATGAGACGATGCAAAATGGTGTTTAGAAGGTGCTTAAAGTGACTTTAAAGAGAATGAGACGATGCAAAATGGTGTTTAGAAGGTGCTTAAGGTGACTTTAAAGAGAATGAGACGATGCAAAATGGTGTTTAGAAGGTGCTTAAAGTGACTTTAAAGAGAATGAGACGATGCAAAATGGTGTTTAGAAGGTGCTTAAGGTGACTTTAAAGAGAATGAGACGATGCAAAATGAGGTTTAGAAGGTGCTTAAAGTGACTTTAAAGAGAATGAGACGATGCAAAATGGTGTTTAGAAGGTGCTTAAGGTGACTTTAAAGAGAATGAGACGATGCAAAATGGTGTTTAGAAGGTGCTTAAAGTGACTTTAAAGAGAATGAGACGATGCAAAATGAGGTTTAGAAGGTGCTTAAGGTGACTTAAAAGAGAATGAGACGATGCAAAATGGTGTTTAGAAGGTGCTTAAGGTGACTTTAAAGAGAATGAGACGATGCAAAATGGTGTTTAGAAGGTGCTTAAGGTGACTTTAAAGAGAATGAGACGATGCAAAATGAGGTTTAGAAGGTGCTTAAAGTGACTTTAAAGAGAATGAGACGATGCAAAATGAGGTTTAGAAGGTGCTTAAAGTGACTTTAAAGAGAATGAGACGATGCAAAATGGTGTTTAGAAGGTGCTTAAAGTGACTTTAAAGAGAATGAGACGATGCAAAATGGTGTTTAGAAGGTGCTTAAAGTGACTTTAAAGAGAATGAGACGATGCAAAATGGTGTTTAGAAGGTGCTTAAGGTGACTTTGAAGAGAATGAGACGATGCAAAATGGTGTTTAGAAGGTGCTTAAAGTGACTTTAAAGAGAATGAGACGATGCAAAATGGTGTTTAGAAGGTGCTTAAGGTGACTTTAAAGAGAATGAGACGATGCAAAATGAGGTTTAGAAGGTGCTTAAAGTGACTTTAAAGAGAATGAGACGATGCAAAATGGTGTTTAGAAGGTGCTTAAGGTGACTTTAAAGAGAATGAGACGATGCAAAATGGTGTTTAGAAGGTGCTTAAGGTGACTTTAAAGAGAATGAGACGATGCAAAATGAGGTTTAGAAGGTGCTTAAAGTGACTTTAAAGAGAATGAGACGATGCAAAATGAGGTTTAGAAGGTGCTTAAGGTGACTTTAAAGAGAATGAGACGATGCAAAATGAGGTTTAGAAGGTGCTTAAAGTGACTTTAAAGAGAATGAGACGATGCAAAATGAGGTTTAGAAGGTGCTTAAAGTGACTTTAAAGAGAATGAGACGATGCAAAATGGTGTTTAGAAGGTGCTTAAAGTGACTTTAAAGAGAATGAGACGATGCAAAATGAGGTTTAGAAGGTGCTTAAAGTGACTTTAAAGAGAATGAGACGATGCAAAATGAGGTTTAGAAGGTGCTTAAAGTGACTTTAAAGAGAATGAGACGATGCAAAATGGTGTTTAGAAGGTGCTTAAGGTGACTTTAAAGAGAATGAGACGATGCAAAATGGTGTTTAGATGGTGCTTAAGGTGACTTTAAAGAGAATGAGACGATGCAAAATGGTGTTTAGCAGGTGCTTAAGGTGACTTTAAAGAGAATGAGACGATGCAAAATGAGGTTTAGAAGGTGCTTAAAGTGACTTTAAAGAGAATGAGACGATGCAAAATGGTGTTTAGAAGGTGCTTAAAGTGACTTTAAAGAGAATGAGACGATGCAAAATGAGGTTTAGAAGGTGCTTAAAGTGACTTTAAAGAGAATGAGACGATGCAAAATGAGGTTTAGAAGGTGCTTAAGGTGACTTTAAAGAGAATGAGACGATGCAAAATGGTGTTTAGAAGGTGCTTAAAGTGACTTTAAAGAGAATGAGACGATGCAAAATGGTGTTTAGAAGGTGCTTAAGGTGACTTTAAAGAGAATGAGACGATGCAAAATGGTGTTTAGAAGGTGCTTAAAGTGACTTTAAAGAGAATGAGACGATGCAAAATGAGGTTTAGAAGGTGCTTAAAGTGACTTTAAAGAGAATGAGACGATGCAAAATGGTGTTTAGAAGGTGCTTAAGGTGACTTTAAAGAGAATGAGACGATGCAAAATGAGGTTTAGAAGGTGCTTAAAGTGACTTTAAAGAGAATGAGACGATGCAAAATGAGGTTTAGAAGGTGCTTAAGGTGACTTTAAAGAGAATGAGACGATGCAAAATGGTGTTTAGAAGGTGCTTAAGGTGACTTTAAAGAGAATGAGACGATGCAAAATGAGGTTTAGAAGGTGCTTAAAGTGACTTTAAAGAGAATGAGACGATGCAAAATGAGGTTTAGAAGGTGCTTAAGGTGACTTTAAAGAGAATGAGACGATGCAAAATGAGGTTTAGAAGGTGCTTAAGGTGACTTTAAAGAGAATGAGACGATGCAAAATGGTGTTTAGAAGGTGCTTAAGGTGACTTTAAAGAGAATGAGACGATGCAAAATGAGGTTTAGAAGGTGCTTAAAGTGACTTTAAAGAGAATGAGACGATGCAAAATGGTGTTTAGAAGGTGCTTAAGGTGACTTTAAAGAGAATGAGACGATGCAAAATGAGGTTTAGAAGGTGCTTAAAGTGACTTTAAAGAGAATGAGACGATGCAAAATGGTGTTTAGAAGGTGCTTAAGGTGACTTTAAAGAGAATGAGACGATGCAAAATGAGGTTTAGAAGGTGCTTAAGGTGACTTTAAAGAGAATGAGACGATGCAAAATGGTGTTTAGAAGGTGCTTAAGGTGACTTTAAAGAGAATGAGACGATGCAAAATGAGGTTTAGAAGGTGCTTAAGGTGACTTTAAAGAGAATGAGACGATGCAAAATGAGGTTTAGAAGGTGCTTAAAGTGACTTTAAAGAGAATGAGACGATGCAAAATGAGGTTTAGAAGGTGCTTAAAGTGACTTTAAAGAGAATGAGACGATGCAAAATGAGGTTTAGAAGGTGCTTAAGGTGACTTTAAAGAGAATGAGACGATGCAAAATGAGGTTTAGAAGGTGCTTAAGGTGACTTTAAAGAGAATGAGACGATGCAAAATGGTGTTTAGAAGGTGCTTAAGGTGACTTTAAAGAGAATGAGACGATGCAAAATGAGGTTTAGAAGGTGCTTAAGGTGACTTTAAAGAGAATGAGACGATGCAAAATGGTGTTTAGAAGGTGCTTAAGGTGACTTTAAAGAGAATGAGACGATGCAAAATGAGGTTTAGAAGGTGCTTAAAGTGACTTTAAAGAGAATGAGACGATGCAAAATGAGGTTTAGAAGGTGCTTAAAGTGACTTTAAAGAGAATGAGACGATGCAAAATGGTGTTTAGAAGGTGCTTAAAGTGACTTTAAAGAGAATGAGACGATGCAAAATGGTGTTTAGAAGGTGCTTAAGGTGACTTTAAAGAGAATGAGACGATGCAAAATGAGGTTTAGAAGGTGCTTAAGGTGACTTTAAAGAGAATGAGACGATGCAAAATGAGGTTTAGAAGGTGCTTAAGGTGACTTTAAAGAGAATGAGACGATGCAAAATGGTGTTTAGAAGGTGCTTAAGGTGACTTTAAAGAGAATGAGACGATGCAAAATGAGGTTTAGAAGGTGCTTAAGGTGACTTTAAAGAGAATGAGACGATGCAAAATGGTGTTTAGAAGGTGCTTAAGGTGACTTTAAAGAGAATGAGACGATGCAAAATGAGGTTTAGAAGGTGCTTAAAGTGACTTTAAAGAGAATGAGACGATGCAAAATGAGGTTTAGAAGGTGCTTAAAGTGACTTTAAAGAGAATGAGACGATGCAAAATGGTGTTTAGAAGGTGCTTAAAGTGACTTTAAAGAGAATGAGACGATGCAAAATGGTGTTTAGAAGGTGCTTAAGGTGACTTTAAAGAGAATGAGACGATGCAAAATGGTGTTTAGAAGGTGCTTAAGGTGACTTTAAAGAGAATGAGACGATGCAAAATGAGGTTTAGAAGGTGCTTAAAGTGACTTTAAAGAGAATGAGACGATGCAAAATGAGGTTTAGAAGGTGCTTAAGGTGACTTTAAAGAGAATGAGACGATGCAAAATGGTGTTTAGAAGGTGCTTAAGGTGACTTTAAAGAGAATGAGACGATGCAAAATGGTGTTTAGAAGGTGCTTAAGGTGACTTTAAAGAGAATGAGACGATGCAAAATGAGGTTTAGAAGGTGCTTAAGGTGACTTTAAAGAGAATGAGACGATGCAAAATGGTGTTTAGAAGGTGCTTAAGGTGACTTTAAAGAGAATGAGACGATGCAAAATGGTGTTTAGAAGGTGCTTAAAGTGACTTTAAAGAGAATGAGACGATGCAAAATGGTGTTTAGAAGGTGCTTAAGGTGACTTTAAAGAGAATGAGACGATGCAAAATGAGGTTTAGAAGGTGCTTAAAGTGACTTTAAAGAGAATGAGACGATGCAAAATGAGGTTTAGAAGGTGCTTAAAGTGACTTTAAAGAGAATGAGACGATGCAAAATGGTGTTTAGAAGGTGCTTAAGGTGACTTTAAAGAGAATGAGACGATGCAAAATGGTGTTTAGAAGGTGCTTAAGGTGACTTTAAAGAGAATGAGACGATGCAAAATGAGGTTTAGAAGGTGCTTAAGGTAACTTTAAAGAGAATGAGACGATGCAAAATGGTGTTTAGAAGGTGCTTAAGGTGACTTTAAAGAGAATGAGACGATGCAAAATGAGGTTTAGAAGGTGCTTAAAGTGACTTTAAAGAGAATGAGACGATGCAAAATGGTGTTTAGAAGGTGCTTAAGGTGACTTTAAAGAGAATGAGACGATGCAAAATGAGGTTTAGAAGGTGCTTAAGGTGACTTTAAAGAGAATGAGACGATGCAAAATGAGGTTTAGAAGGTGCTTAAGGTGACTTTAAAGAGAATGAGACGATGCAAAATGAGGTTTAGAAGGTGCTTAAGGTGACTTTAAAGAGAATGAGACGATGCAAAATGAGGTTTAGAAGGTGCTTAAGGTGACTTTAAAGAGAATGAGACGATGCAAAATGGTGTTTAGAAGGTGCTTAAGGTGACTTTAAAGAGAATGAGACGATGCAAAATGAGGTTTAGAAGGTGCTTAAAGTGACTTTAACGAGAATGAGACGATGCAAAATGGTGTTTAGAAGGTGCTTAAGGTGACTTTAAAGAGAATGAGACGATGCAAAATGGTGTTTAGAAGGTGCTTAAGGTGACTTTAAAGAGAATGAGACGATGCAAAATGAGGTTTAGAAGGTGCTTAAAGTGACTTTAAAGAGAATGAGACGATGCAAAATGGTGTTTAGAAGGTGCTTAAGGTGACTTTAAAGAGAATGAGACGATGCAAAATGAGGTTTAGAAGGTGCTTAAAGTGACTTTAAAGAGAATGAGACGATGCAAAATGAGGTTTAGAAGGTGCTTAAAGTGACTTTAAAGAGAATGAGACGATGCAAAATGAGGTTTAGAAGGTGCTTAAGGTGACTTTAAAGAGAATGAGACGATGCAAAATGAGGTTTAGAAGGTGCTTAAGGTGACTTTAAAGAGAATGAGACGATGCAAAATGGTGTTTAGAAGGTGCTTAAGGTGACTTTAAAGAGAATGAGACGATGCAAAATGAGGTTTAGAAGGTGCTTAAGGTGACTTTAAAGAGAATGAGACGATGCAAAATGAGGTTTAGAAGGTGCTTAAAGTGACTTTAAAGAGAATGAGACGATGCAAAATGAGGTTTAGAAGGTGCTTAAAGTGACTTTAAAGAGAATGAGACGATGCAAAATGAGGTTTAGAAGGTGCTTAAGGCGACTTTAAAGAGAATGAGACGATGCAAAATGGTGTTTAGAAGGTGCTTAAGGTGACTTTAAAGAGAATGAGACGATGCAAAATGAGGTTTAGAAGGTGCTTAAGGTGACTTTAAAGAGAATGAGACGATGCAAAATGAGGTTTAGAAGGTGCTTAAAGTGACTTTAAAGAGAATGAGACGATGCAAAATGAGGTTTAGAAGGTGCTTAAAGTGACTTTAAAGAGAATGAGACGATGCAAAATGGTGTTTAGAAGGTGCTTAAAGTGACTTTAAAGAGAATGAGACGATGCAAAATGGTGTTTAGAAGGTGCTTAAGGTGACTTTAAAGAGAATGAGACGATGCAAAATGGTGTTTAGAACGTGCTTAAGGTGACTTTAAAGAGAATGAGACGATGCAAAATGAGGTTTAGAAGGTGCTTAAAGTGACTTTAAAGAGAATGAGACGATGCAAAATGGTGTTTAGAAGGTGCTTAAGGTGACTTTAAAGAGAATGAGACGATGCAAAATGAGGTTTAGAAGGTGCTTAAAGTGACTTTAAAGAGAATGAGACGATGCAAAATGGTGTTTAGAAGGTGCTTAAGGTGACTTTAAAGAGAATGAGACGATGCAAAATGGTGTTTAGAAGGTGCTTAAGGTGACTTTAAAGAGAATGAGACGATGCAAAATGAGGTTTAGAAGGTGCTTAAAGTGACTTTAAAGAGAATGAGACGATGCAAAATGAGGTTTAGAATGTGCTTAAAGTGACTTTAAAGAGAATGAGACGATGCAAAATGGTGTTTAGAAGGTGCTTAAGGTGACTTTAAAGAGAATGAGACGATGCAAAATGAGGTTTAGAAGGTGCTTAAGGTGACTTTAAAGAGAATGAGACGATGCAAAATGGTGTTTAGAAGGTGCTTAAAGTGACTTTAAAGAGAATGAGACGATGCAAAATGAGGTTTAGAAGGTGCTTAAAGTGACTTTAAAGAGAATGAGACGATGCAAAATGGTGTTTAGAAGGTGCTTAAGGTGACTTTAAAGAGAATGAGACGATGCAAAATGAGGTTTAGAAGGTGCTTAAAGTGACTTTAAAGAGAATGAGACGATGCAAAATGGTGTTTAGAAGGTGCTTAAGGTGACTTTAAAGAGAATGAGACGATGCAAAATGGTGTTTAGAAGGTGCTTAAGGTGACTTTAAAGAGAATGAAACGATGCAAAATGAGGTTTAGAAGGTGCTTAAGGTGACTTTAAAGAGAATGAGACGATGCAAAATGGTGTTTAGAAGGTGCTTAAGGTGACTTTAAAGAGAATGAGACGATGCAAAATGAGGTTTAGAAGGTGCTTAAGGTGACTTTAAAGAGAATGAGACGATGCAAAATGGTGTTTAGAAGGTGCTTAAAGTGACTTTAAAGAGAATGAGACGATGCAAAATGGTGTTTAGAAGGTGCTTAAGGTGACTTTAAAGAGAATGAGACGATGCAAAATGAGGTTTAGAAGGTGCTTAAGGTGACTTTAAAGAGAATGAGACGATGCAAAATGAGGTTTAGAAGGTGCTTAAGGTGACTTTAAAGAGAATGAGACGATGCAAAATGGTGTTTAGAAGGTGCTTAAGGTGACTTTAAAGAGAATGAGACGATGCAAAATGAGGTTTAGAAGGTGCTTAAGGTGACTTTAAAGAGAATGAGACGATGCAAAACGGTGTTTAGAAGGTGCTTAAGGTGACTTTAAAGAGAATGAGACGATGCAAAATGAGGTTTAGAAGGTGCTTAAAGTGACTTTAAAGAGAATGAGACGATGCAAAATGAGGTTTAGAAGGTGCTTAAAGTGACTTTAAAGAGAATGAGACGATGCAAAATGAGGTTTAGAAGGTGCTTAAGGTGACTTTAAAGAGAATGAGACGATGCAAAATGGTGTTTAGAAGGTGCTTAAGGTGACTTTAAAGAGAATGAGACGATGCAAAATGAGGTTTAGAAGGTGCTTAAGGTGACTTTAAAGAGAATGAGACGATGCAAAATGGTGTTTAGAAGGTGCTTAAGGTGACTTTAAAGAGAATGAGACGATGCAAAATGAGGTTTAGAAGGTGCTTAAGGTGACTTTAAAGAGAATGAGACGATGCAAAATGAGGTTTAGAAGGTGCTTAAAGTGACTTTAAAGAGAATGAGACGATGCAAAATGGTGTTTAGAAGGTGCTTAAGGTGACTTTAAAGAGAATGAGACGATGCAAAATGAGGTTTAGAAGGTGCTTAAGGTGACTTTAAAGAGAATGAGACGATGCAAAATGGTGTTTAGAAGGTGCTTAAGGTGACTTTAAAGAGAATGAGACGATGCAAAATGAGGTTTAGAAGGTGCTTAAGGTGACTTTAAAGAGAATGAGACGATGCAAAATGAGGTTTAGAAGGTGCTTAAAGTGACTTTAAAGAGAATGAGACGATGCAAAATGGTGTTTAGAAGGTGCTTAAGGTGACTTTAAAGAGAATGAGACGATGCAAAATGAGGTTTAGAAGGTGCTTAAGGTGACTTTAAAGAGAATGAGACGATGCAAAATGAGGTTTAGAAGGTGCTTAAAGTGACTTTAAAGAGAATGAGACGATGCAAAATGGTGTTTAGAAGGTGCTTAAGGTGACTTTAAAGAGAATGAGACGATGCAAAATGAGGTTTAGAAGGTGCTTAAGGTGACTTTAAAGAGAATGAGACGATGCAAAATGGTGTTTAGAAGGTGCTTAAGGTGACTTTAAAGAGAATGAGACGATGCAAAATGAGGTTTAGAAGGTGCTTAAAGTGACTTTAAAGAGAATGAGACGATGCAAAATGAGGTTTAGAAGGTGCTTAAAGTGACTTTAAAGAGAATGAGACGATGCAAAATGGTGTTTAGAAGGTGCTTAAAGTGACTTTAAAGAGAATGAGACGATGCAAAATGGTGTTTAGAAGGTGCTTAAGGTGACTTTAAAGAGAATGAGACGATGCAAAATGGTGTTTAGAAGGTGCTTAAGGTGACTTTAAAGAGAATGAGACGATGCAAAATGGTGTTTAGAAGGTGCTTAAAGTGACTTTAAAGAGAATGAGACGATGCAAAATGAGGTTTAGAAGGTGCTTAAGGTGACTTTAAAGAGAATGAGACGATGCAAAATGGTGTTTAGAAGGTGCTTAAGGTGACTTTAAAGAGAATGAGACGATGCAAAATGAGGTTTAGAAGGTGCTTAAGGTGACTTTAAAGAGAATGAGGCGATGCAATATGGTGTTTAGAAGGTGCTTAAGGTGACTTTAAAGAGAATGAGACGATGCAAAATGGTGTTTAGAAGGTGCTTAAGGTGACTTTAAAGAGAATGAGACGATGCAAAATGAGGTTTAGAAGGTGCTTAAGGTGACTTTAAAGAGAATGAGACGATGCAAAATGGTGTTTAGAAGGTGCTTAAGGTGACTTTAAAGAGAATGAGACGATGCAAAATGGTGTTTAGAAGGTGCTTAAAGTGACTTTAAAGAGAATGAGACGATGCAAAATGAGGTTTAGAAGGTGCTTAAAGTGACTTTAAAGAGAATGAGACGATGCAAAATGGTGTTTAGAAGGTGCTTAAGGTGACTTTAAAGAGAATGAGACGATGCAAAATGAGGTTTAGAAGGTGCTTAAAGTGACTTTAAAGAGAATGAGACGATGCAAAATGAGGTTTAGAAGGTGCTTAAGGTGACTTTAAAGAGAATGAGACGATGCAAAATGGTGTTTAGAAGGTGCTTAAGGTGACTTTAAAGAGAATGAGACGATGCAAAATGAGGTTTAGAAGGTGCTTAAAGTGACTTTAAAGAGAATGAGACGATGCAAAATGGTGTTTAGAAGGTGCTTAAGGTGACTTTAAAGAGAATGAGACGATGCAAAATGAGGTTTAGAAGGTGCTTAAGGTGACTTTAAAGAGAATGAGACGATGCAAAACGGTGTTTAGAAGGTGCTTAAGGTGACTTTAAAGAGAATGAGACGATGCAAAATGAGGTTTAGAAGGTGCTTAAAGTGACTTTAAAGAGAATGAGACGATGCAAAATGAGGTTTAGAAGGTGCTTAAAGTGACTTTAAAGAGAATGAGACGATGCAAAATGAGGTTTAGAAGGTGCTTAAGGTGACTTTAAAGAGAATGAGACGATGCAAAATGGTGTTTAGAAGGTGCTTAAGGTGACTTTAAAGAGAATGAGACGATGCAAAATGAGGTTTAGAAGGTGCTTAAGGTGACTTTAAAGAGAATGAGACGATGCAAAATGGTGTTTAGAAGGTGCTTAAGGTGACTTTAAAGAGAATGAGACGATGCAAAATGAGGTTTAGAAGGTGCTTAAGGTGACTTTAAAGAGAATGAGACGATGCAAAATGAGGTTTAGAAGGTGCTTAAGGTGACTTTAAAGAGAATGAGACGATGCAAAATGAGGTTTAGAAGGTGCTTAAAGTGACTTTAAAGAGAATGAGACGATGCAAAATGGTGTTTAGAAGGTGCTTAAGGTGACTTTAAAGAGAATGAGACGATGCAAAATAGTGTTTAGAAGGTGCTTAAGGTGACTTTAAAGAGAATGAGACGATGCAAAATGAGGTTTAGAAGGTGCTTAAGGTGACTTTAAAGAGAATGAGACGATGCAAAATGAGGTTTAGAAGGTGCTTAAGGTGACTTTAAAGAGAATGAGACGATGCAAAATGAGGTTTAGAAGGTGCTTAAAGTGACTTTAAAGAGAATGAGACGATGCAAAATGAGGTTTAGAAGGTGCTTAAGGTGACTTTAAAGAGAATGAGACGATGCAAAATGGTGTTTAGAAGGTGCTTAAGGTGACTTTAAAGAGAATGAGACGATGCAAAATGAGGTTAAGAAGGTGCTTAAGGTGACTTTAAAGAGAATGAGACGATGCAAAATGAGGTTTAGAAGGTGCTTAAGGTGACTTTAAAGAGAATGAGACGATGCAAAATGAGGTTTAGAAGGTGCTTAAGGTGACTTTAAAGAGAATGAGACGATGCAAAATGAGGTTTAGAAGGTGCTTAAGGTGACTTTAAAGAGAATGAGACGATGCAAAATGGTGTTTAGAAGGTGCTTAAGGTGACTTTAAAGAGAATGAGACGATGCAAAATGAGGTTTAGAAGGTGCTTAAAGTGACTTTAAAGAGAATGAGACGATGCAAAATGAGGTTTAGAAGGTGCTTAAAGTGACTTTAAAGAGAATGAGACGATGCAAAATGAGGTTTAGAAGGTGCTTAAGGTGACTTTAAAGAGAATGAGACGATGCAAAATGGTGTTTAGAAGGTGCTTAAAGTGACTTTAAAGAGAATGAGACGATGCAAAATGAGGTTTAGAAGGTGCTTAAAGTGACTTTAAAGAGAATGAGACGATGCAAAATGAGGTTTAGAAGGTGCTTAAAGTGACTTTAAAGAGAATGAGACGATGCAAAATGGTGTTTAGAAGGTGCTTAAAGTGACTTTAAAGAGAATGAGACGATGCAAAATGAGGTTTAGAAGGTGCTTAAAGTGACTTTAAAGAGAATGAGACGATGCAAAATGAGGTTTAGAAGGTGCTTAAAGTGACTTTAAAGAGAATGAGACGATGCAAAATGGTGTTTAGAAGGTGCTTAAAGTGACTTTAAAGAGAATGAGACGATGCAAAATGAGGTTTAGAAGGTGCTTAAGGTGACTTTAAAGAGAATGAGACGATGCAAAATGAGGTTTAGAAGGTGCTTAAGGTGACTTTAAAGAGAATGAGACGATGCAAAATGAGGTTTAGAAGGTGCTTAAAGTGACTTTAAAGAGAATGAGACGATGCAAAATGAGGTTTAGAAGGTGCTTAAAGTGACTTTAAAGAGAATGAGACGATGCAAAATGAGGTTTAGAAGGTGCTTAAAGTGACTTTAAAGAGAATGAGACGATGCAAAATGGTGTTTAGAAGGTGCTTAAGGTGACTTTAAAGAGAATGAGACGATGCAAAATGAGGTTTAGAAGGTGCTTAAGGTGACTTTAAAGAGAATGAGACGATGCAAAATGAGGTTTAGAAGGTGCTTAAAGTGACTTTAAAGAGAATGAGACGATGCAAAATGAGGTTTAGAAGGTGCTTAAAGTGACTTTAAAGAGAATGAGACGATGCAAAATGGTGTTTAGAAGGTGCTTAAGGTGACTTTAAAGAGAATGAGACGATGCAAAACGAGGTTTAGAAGGTGCTTAAGGTGACTTTAAAGAGAATGAGACGATGCAAAATGGTGTTTAGAAGGTGCTTAAGGTGACTTTAAAGAGAATGAGACGATGCAAAATGGTGTTTAGAAGGTGCTTAAGGTGACTTTAAAGAGAATGAGACGATGCAAAATGAGGTTTAGAAGGTGCTTAAAGTGACTTTAAAGAGAATGAGACGATACAAAATGGTGTTTAGAAGGTGCTTAAAGTGACTTTAAAGAGAATGAGACGATGCAAAATGAGGTTTAGAAGGTGCTTAAGGTGACTTTAAAGAGAATGAGACGATGCAAAATGAGGTTTAGAAGGTGCTTAAAGTGACTTTAAAGAGAATGAGACGATGCAAAATGAGGTTTAGAAGGTGCTTAAAGTGACTTTAAAGAGAATGAGACGATGCAAAATGGTGTTTAGAAGGTGCTTAAAGTGACTTTAAAGAGAATGAGACGATGCAAAATGAGGTTTAGAAGGTGCTTAAAGTGACTTTAAAGAGAATGAGACGATGCAAAATGAGGTTTAGAAGGTGCTTAAAGTGACTTTAAAGAGAATGAGACGATGCAAAATGGTGTTTAGAAGGTGCTTAAGGTGACTTTAAAGAGAATGAGACGATGCAAAATGGTGTTTAGAAGGTGCTTAAAGTGACTTTAAAGAGAATGAGACGATGCAAAATGGTGTTTAGAAGGTGCTTAAGGTGACTTTAAAGAGAATGAGACGATGCAAAATGAGGTTTAGAAGGTGCTTAAGGTGACTTTAAAGAGAATGAGACGATGCAAAATGGTGTTTAGAAGGTGCTTAAAGTGACTTTAAAGAGAATGAGACGATGCAAAATGAGGTTTAGAAGGTGCTTAAGGTGACTTTAAAGAGAATGAGACGATGCAAAATGGTGTTTAGAAGGTGCTTAAGGTGACTTTAAAGAGAATGAGACGATGCAAAATGAGGTTTAGAAGGTGCTTAAGGTGACTTTAAAGAGAATGAGACGATGCAAAATGGTGTTTAGAAGGTGCTTAAGGTGACTTTAAAGAGAATGAGACGATGCAAAATGAGGTTTAGAAGGTGCTTAAAGTGACTTTAAAGAGAATGAGACGATGCAAAATGAGGTTTAGAAGGTGCTTAAAGTGACTTTAAAGAGAATGAGACGATGCAAAATGGTGTTTAGAAGGTGCTTAAAGTGACTTTAAAGAGAATGAGACGATGCAAAATGAGGTTTAGAAGGTGCTTAAAGTGACTTTAAAGAGAATGAGACGATGCAAAATGAGGTTTAGAAGGTGCTTAAGGTGACTTTAAAGAGAATGAGACGATGCAAAATGGTGTTTAGAAGGTGCTTAAGGTGACTTTAAAGAGAATGAGACGATGCAAAATGGTGTTTAGAAGGTGCTTAAGGTGACTTTAAAGAGAATGAGACGATGCAAAATGAGGTTTAGAAGGTGCTTAAAGTGACTTTAAAGAGAATGAGACGATGCAAAATGAGGTTTAGAAGGTGCTTAAGGTGACTTTAAAGAGAATGAGACGATGCAAAATGAGGTTTAGAAGGTGCTTAAGGTGACTTTAAAGAGAATGAGACGATGCAAAATGGTGTTTAGAAGGTGCTTAAGGTGACTTTAAAGAGAATGAGACGATGCAAAATGAGGTTTAGAAGGTGCTTAAGGTGACTTTAAAGAGAATGAGACGATGCAAAATGAGGTTTAGAAGGTGCTTAAAGTGACTTTAAAGAGAATGAGACGATGCAAAATGAGGTTTAGAAGGTGCTTAAAGTGACTTTAAAGAGAATGAGACGATGCAAAATGAGGTTTAGAAGGTGCTTAAGGTGACTTTAAAGAGAATGAGACGATGCAAAATGAGGTTTAGAAGGTGCTTAAGGTGACTTTAAAGAGAATGAGACGATGCAAAATGATGTTTAGAAGGTGCTTAAAGTGACTTTAAAGAGAATGAGACGATGCAAAATGGTGTTTAGAAGGTGCTTAAGGTGACTTTAAAGAGAATGAGACGATGCAAAATGAGGTTTAGAAGGTGCTTAAGGTGACTTTAAAGAGAATGAGACGATGCAAAATGAGGTTTAGAAGGTGCTTAAAGTGACTTTAAAGAGAATGAGACGATGCAAAATGGTGTTTAGAAGGTGCTTAAGGTGACTTTAAAGAGAATGAGACGATGCAAAATGAGGTTTAGAAGGTGCTTAAAGTGACTTTAAAGAGAATGAGACGATGCAAAATGAGGTTTAGAAGGTGCTTAAGGTGACTTTAAAGAGAATGAGACGATGCAAAATGAGGTTTAGAAGGTGCTTAAGGTGACTTTAAAGAGAATGAGACGATGCAAAATGGTGTTTAGAAGGTGCTTAAGGTGACTTTAAAGAGAATGAGACGATGCAAAATGAGGTTTAGAAGGTGCTTAAGGTGACTTTAAAGAGAATGAGACGATGCAAAATGAGGTTTAGAAGGTGCTTAAAGTGACTTTAAAGAGAATGAGACGATGCAAAATGAGGTTTAGAAGGTGCTTAAAGTGACTTTAAAGAGAATGAGACGATGCAAAATGGTGTTTAGAAGGTGCTTAAGGTGACTTTAAAGAGAATGAGACGATGCAAAATGGTGTTTAGAAGGTGCTTAAGGTGACTTTAAAGAGAATGAGACGATGCAAAATGAGGTTTAGAAGGTGCTTAAAGTGACTTTAAAGAGAATGAGACGATGCAAAATGAGGTTTAGAAGGTGCTTAAGGTGACTTTAAAGAGAATGAGACGATGCAAAATGGTGTTTAGAAGGTGCTTAAGGTGACTTTAAAGAGAATGAGACGATGCAAAATGGTGTTTAGAAGGTGCTTAAGGTGACTTTAAAGAGAATGAGACGATGCAAAATGAGGTTTAGAAGGTGCTTAAAGTGACTTTAAAGAGAATGAGACGATGCAAAATGAGGTTTAGAAGGTGCTTAAGGTGACTTTAAAGAGAATGAGACGATGCAAAATGGTGTTTAGAAGGTGCTTAAGGTGACTTTAAAGAGAATGAGACGATGCAAAATGAGGTTTAGAAGGTGCTTAAGGTGACTTTAAAGAGAATGAGACGATGCAAAATGAGGTTTAGAAGGTGCTTAAAGTGACTTTAAAGAGAATGAGACGATGCAAAATGAGGTTTAGAAGGTGCTTAAGGTGACTTTAAAGAGAATGAGACGATGCAAAATGGTGTTTAGAAGGTGCTTAAGGTGACTTTAAAGAGAATGAGACGATGCAAAATGGTGTTTAGAAGGTGCTTAAAGTGACTTTAAAGAGAATGAGACGATGCAAAATGGTGTTTAGAAGGTGCTTAAGGTGACTTTAAAGAGAATGAGACGATGCAAAATGGTGTTTAGAAGGTGCTTAAGGTGACTTTAAAGAGAATGAGACGATGCAAAATGAGGTTTAGAAGGTGCTTAAAGTGACTTTAAAGAGAATGAGACGATGCAAAATGAGGTTTAGAAGGTGCTTAAGGTGACTTTAAAGAGAATGAGACGATGCAAAATGGTGTTTAGAAGGTGCTTAAGGTGACTTTAAAGAGAATGAGACGATGCAAAATGAGGTTTAGAAGGTGCTTAAAGTGACTTTAAAGAGAATGAGACGATGCAAAATGAGGTTTAGAAGGTGCTTAAAGTGACTTTAAAGAGAATGAGACGATGCAAAATGAGGTTTAGAAGGTGCTTAAGGTGATTTTAAAGAGAATGAGACGATGCAAAATGAGGTTTAGAAGGTGCTTAAAGTGACTTTAAAGAGAATGAGACGATGCAAAATGGTGTTTAGAAGGTGCTTAAGGTGACTTTAAAGAGAATGAGACGATGCAAAATGGTGTTTAGAAGGTGCTTAAGGTGACTTTAAAGAGAATGAGACGATGCAAAATGAGGTTTAGAAGGCGCTTAAGGTGACTTTAAAGAGAATGAGAGGATGCAAAATGAGGTTTAGAAGGTGCTTAAGGTGACTTTAAAGAGAATGAGACGATGCAAAATGGTGTTTAGAAGGTGCTTAAGGTGACTTTAAAGAGAATGAGACGATGCAAAATGGTGTTTAGAAGGTGCTTAAGGTGACTTTAAAGAGAATGAGACGATGCAAAATGAGGTTTAGAAGGTGCTTAAAGTGACTTTAAAGAGAATGAGACGATGCAAAATGGTGTTTAGAAGGTGCTTAAGGTGACTTTAAAGAGAATGAGACGATGCAAAATGGTGTTTAGAAGGTGCTTAAAGTGACTTTAAAGAGAATGAGACGATGCAAAATGAGGTTTAGAAGGTGCTTAAGGTGACTTTAAAGAGAATGAGACGATGCAAAATGAGGTTTAGAAGGTGCTTAAAGTGACTTTAAAGAGAATGAGACGATGCAAAATGGTGTTTAGAAGGTGCTTAAAGTGACTTTAAAGAGAATGAGACGATGCAAAATGAGGTTTAGAAGGTGCTTAAAGTGACTTTAAAGAGAATGAGACGATGCAAAATGAGGTTCAGAAGGTGCTTAAAGTGACTTTAAAGAGAATGAGACGATGCAAAATGGTGTTTAGAAGGTGCTTAAGGTGACTTTAAAGAGAATGAGACGATGCAAAATGGTGTTTAGAAGGTGCTTAAGGTGACTTTAAAGAGAATGAGACGATGCAAAATGAGGTTTAGAAGGTGCTTAAGGTGACTTTAAAGAGAATGAGACGATGCAAAATGGTGTTTAGAAGGTGCTTAAAGTGACTTTAAAGAGAATGAGACGATGCAAAATGGTGTTTAGAAGGTGCTTAAGGTGACTTTAAAGAGAATGAGACGATGCAAAATGGTGTTTAGAAGGTGCTTAAGGTGACTTTAAAGAGAATGAGACGATGCAAAATGAGGTTTAGAAGGTGCTTAAAGTGACTTTAAAGAGAATGAGACGATGCAAAATGAGGTTTAGAAGGTGCTTAAAGTGACTTTAAAGAGAATGAGACGATGCAAAATGAGGTTTAGAAGGTGCTTAAGGTGACTTTAAAGAGAATGAGACGATGCAAAATGAGGTTTAGAAGGTGCTTAAAGTGACTTTAAAGAGAATGAGACGATGCAAAATGAGGTTTAGAAGGTGCTTAAAGTGACTTTAAAGAGAATGAGACGATGCAAAATGAGGTTTAGAAGGTGCTTAAGGTGACTTTAAAGAGAATGAGACGATGCAAAATGAGGTTTAGAAGGTGCTTAAAGTGACTTTAAAGAGAATGAGACGATGCAAAATGGTGTTTAGAAGGTGCTTAAAGTGACTTTAAAGAGAATGAGACGATGCAAAATGAGGTTTAGAAGGTGCTTAAAGTGACTTTAAAGAGAATGAGACGATGCAAAATGGTGTTTAGAAGGTGCTTAAGGTGACTTTAAAGAGAATGAGACGATGCAAAATGAGGTTTAGAAGGTGCTTAAAGTGACTTTAAAGAGAATGAGACGATGCAAAATGAGGTTTAGAAGGTGCTTAAGGTGACTTTAAAGAGAATGAGACGATGCAAAATGGTGTTTAGAAGGTGCTTAAGGTGACTTTAAAGAGAATGAGACGATGCAAAATGGTGTTTAGAAGGTGCTTAAGGTGACTTTAAAGAGAATGAGACGATGCAAAATGAGGTTTAGAAGGTGCTTAAAGTGACTTTAAAGAGAATGAGACGATGCAAAATGAGGTTTAGAAGGTGCTTAAAGTGACTTTAAAGAGAATGAGACGATGCAAAATGGTGTTTAGAAGGTGCTTAAAGTGACTTTAAAGAGAATGAGACGATGCAAAATGAGGTTTAGAAGGTGCTTAAAGTGACTTTAAAGAGAATGAGACGATGCAAAATGAGGTTTAGAAGGTGCTTAAAGTGACTTTAAAGAGAATGAGACGATGCAAAATGAGGTTTAGAAGGTGCTTAAAGTGACTTTAAAGAGAATGAGACGATGCAAAATGAGGTTTAGAAGGTGCTTAAGGTGACTTTAAAGAGAATGAGACGATGCAAAATGGTGTTTAGAAGGTGCTTAAGGTGACTTTAAAGAGAATGAGACGATGCAAAATGAGGTTTAGAAGGTGCTTAAAGTGACTTTAAAGAGAATGAGACGATGCAAAATGGTGTTTAGAAGGTGCTTAAGGTGACTTTAAAGAGAATGAGACGATGCAAAATGAGGTTTAGAAGGTGCTTAAGGTGACTTTAAAGAGAATGAGACGATGCAAAATGAGGTTTAGAAGGTGCTTAAGGTGACTTTAAAGAGAATGAGACGATGCAAAATGAGGTTTAGAAGGTGCTTAAAGTGACTTTAAAGAGAATGAGACGATGCAAAATGAGGTTTAGAAGGTGCTTAAAGTGACTTTAAAGAGAATGAGACGATGCAAAATGGTGTTTAGAAGGTGCTTAAGGTGATTTTAAAGAGAATGAGACGATGCAAAATGGTGTTTAGAAGGTGCTTAAAGTGACTTTAAAGAGAATGAGACGATGCAAAATGAGGTTTAGAAGGTGCTTAAAGTGACTTTAAAGAGAATGAGACGATGCAAAATGAGGTTTAGAAGGTGCTTAAAGTGACTTTAAAGAGAATGAGACGATGCAAAATGGTGTTTAGAAGGTGCTTAAGGTGACTTTAAAGAGAATGAGACGATGCAAAATGAGGTTTAGAAGGTGCTTAAAGTGACTTTAAAGAGAATGAGACGATGCAAAATGGTGTTTAGAAGGTGCTTAAAGTGACTTTAAAGAGAATGAGACGATGCAAAATGGTGTTTAGAAGGTGCTTAAAGTGACTTTAAAGAGAATGAGACGATGCAAAATGAGGTTTAGAAGGTGCTTAAAGTGACTTTAAAGAGAATGAGACGATGCAAAATGGTGTTTAGAAGGTGCTTAAGGTGACTTTAAAGAGAATGAGACGATGCAAAATGAGGTTTAGAAGGTGCTTAAAGTGACTTTAAAGAGAATGAGACGATGCAAAATGGTGTTTAGAAGGTGCTTAAGGTGACTTTAAAGAGAATGAGACGATGCAAAATGAGGTTTAGAAGGTGCTTAAAGTGACTTTAAAGAGAATGAGACGATGCAAAATGGTGTTTAGAAGGTGCTTAAGGTGACTTTAAAGAGAATGAGACGATGCAAAATGAGGTTTAGAAGGTGCTTAAAGTGACTTTAAAGAGAATGAGACGATGCAAAATGAGGTTTAGAAGGTGCTTAAAGCGACTTTAAAGAGAATGAGACGATGCAAAATGAGGTTTAGAAGGTGCTTAAAGTGACTTTAAAGAGAATGAGACGATGCAAAATGGTGTTTAGAAGGTGCTTAAAGTGACTTTAAAGAGAATGAGACGATGCAAAATGAGGTTTAGAAGGTGCTTAAAGTGACTTTAAAGAGAATGAGACGATGCAAAATGGTGTTTAGAAGGTGCTTAAGGTGACTTTAAAGAGAATGAGACGATGCAAAATGAGGTTTAGAAGGTGCTTAAAGTGACTTTAAAGAGAATGAGACGATGCAAAATGGTGTTTAGAAGGTGCTTAAGGTGACTTTAAAGAGAATGAGACGATGCAAAATGAGGTTTAGAAGGTGCTTAAAGTGACTTTAAAGAGAATGAGACGATGCAAAATGAGGTTTAGAAGGTGCTTAAAGTGACTTTAAAGAGAATGAGACGATGCAAAATGAGGTTTAGAAGGTGCTTAAAGTGACTTTAAAGAGAATGAAACGATGCAAAATGGTGTTTAGAAGGTGCTTAAAGTGACTTTAAAGAGAATGAGACGATGCAAAATGAGGTTTAGAAGGTGCTTAAAGTGACTTTAAAGAGAATGAGACGGTGCAAAATGAGGTTTAGAAGGTGCTTAAGGTGACTTTAAAGAGAATGAGACGATGCAAAATGGTGTTTAGAAGGTGCTTAAGGTGACTTTAAAGAGAATGAGACGATGCAAAATGAGGTTTAGAAGGTGCTTAAAGTGACTTTAAAGAGAATGAGACGATGCAAAATGGTGTTTAGAAGGTGCTTAAGGTGACTTTAAAGAGAATGAGACGATGCAAAATGAGGTTTAGAAGGTGCTTAAGGTGACTTTAAAGAGAATGAGACGATGCAAAATGGTGTTTAGAAGGGTGCTTAAAGTGACTTTAAAGAGAATGAGACGATGCAAAATGGTGTTTAGAAGGTGCTTAAGGTGACTTTAAAGAGAATGAGACGATGCAAAATGAGGTTTAGAAGGTGCTTAAAGTGACTTTAAAGAGAATGAGACGATGCAAAATGGTGTTTAGAAGGTGCTTAAGGTGACTTTAAAGAGAATGAGACGATGCAAAATGAGGTTTAGAAGGTGCTTAAGGTGACTTTAAAGAGAATGAGACGATGCAAAATGAGGTTTAGAAGGTGCTTAAAGTGACTTTAAAGAGAATGAGACGATGCAAAATGAGGTTTAGAAGGTGCTTAAAGTGACTTTAAAGAGAATGAGACGATGCAAAATGGTGTTTAGAAGTGCTTAAGGTGACTTTAAAGAGAATGAGACGATGCAAAATGAGGTTTAGAAGGTGCTTAAAGTGACTTTAAAGAGAATGAGACGATGCAAAATGGTGTTTAGAAGGTGCTTAAGGTGACTTTAAAGAGAATGAGACGATGCAAAATGAGGTTTAGAAGGTGCTTTAAAGTCACTTTAAAGAGAATGAGACGATGCAAAATGAGGTTTAGAAGGTGCTTAAAGTGACTTTAAAGAGAATGAGACGATGCAAAATGAGGTTTAGAAGGTGCTTAAAGTGACTTTAAAGAGAATGAGACGATGCAAAATGGTGTTTAGAAGGTGCTTAAAGAGACTTTAAAGAGAATGAGACGATGCAAAATGAGGTTTAGAAGGTGCTTAAAGTGACTTTAAAGAGAATGAGACGATGCAAAATGGTGTTTAGAAGGTGCTTAAGGTGACTTTAAAGAGAATGAGACGATGCAAAATGAGGTTTAGAAGGTGCTTAAAGTGACTTTAAAGAGAATGAGACGATGCAAAATGGTGTTTAGAAGGTGCTTAAGGTGACTTTAAAGAGAATGAGACGATGCAAAATGAGGTTTAGAAGGTGCTTAAAGTGACTTTAAAGAGAATGAGACGATGCAAAATGAGGTTTAGAAGGTGCTTAAAGTGACTTTAAAGAGAATGAGACGATGCAAAAGGAGGTTTAGAAGGTGCTTAAAGTGACTTTAAAGAGAATGAGACGATGCAAAATGGTGTTTAGAAGGTGCTTAAAGTGACTTTAAAGAGAATGAGACGATGCAAAATGAGGTTTAGAAGGTGCTTAAAGTGACTTTAAAGAGAATGAGACGATGCAAAATGAGGTTTAGAAGGTGCTTAAAGTGACTTTAAAGAGAATGAGACGATGCAAAATGGTGTTTAGAAGGTGCTTAAGGTGACTTTAAAGAGAATGAGACGATGCAAAATGAGGTTTAGAAGGTGCTTAAAGTGACTTTAAAGAGAATGAGACGATGCAAAATGAGGTTTAGAAGGTGCTTAAAGTGACTTTAAAGAGAATGAGACGATGCAAAATGGTGTTTAGAAGGTGCTTAAAGTGACTTTAAAGAGAATGAGACGATGCAAAATGAGGTTTAGAAGGTGCTTAAAGTGACTTTAAAGAGAATGAGACGATGCAAAATGAGGTTTAGAAGGTGCTTAAAGTGACTTTAAAGAGAATGAGACGATGCAAAATGGTGTTTAGAAGGTGCTTAAAGTGACTTTAAAGAGAATGAGACGATGCAAAATGAGGTTTAGAAGGTGCTTAAAGTGACTTTAAAGAGAATGAGACTATGCAAAATGGTGTTTAGAAGGTGCTTAAGGTGACTTTAAAGAGAATGAGACGATGCAAAATGAGGTTTAGAAGGTGCTTAAAGTGACTTTAAAGAGAATGAGACGATGCAAAATGGTGTTTAGAAGGTGCTTAAAGTGACTTTAAAGAGAATGAGACGATGCAAAATGGTGTTTAGAAGGTGCTTAAAGTGACTTTAAAGAGAATGAGACGATGCAAAATGAGGTTTAGAAGGTGCTTAAAGTGACTTTAAAGAGAATGAGACGATGCAAAATGAGGTTTAGAAGGTGCTTAAAGTGACTTTAAAGAGAATGAGACGATGCAAAATGAGGTTTAGAAGGTGCTTAAAGTGACTTTAAAGAGAATGAGACGATGCAAAATGGTGTTTAGAAGGTGCTTAAGGTGACTTTAAAGAGAATGAGACGATGCAAAATGAGGTTTAGAAGGTGCTTAAAGTGACTTTAAAGAGAATGAGACGATGCAAAATGAGGTTTAGAAGGTGCTTAAAGTGACTTTAAAGAGAATGAGACGATGCAAAATGAGGTTTAGAAGGTGCTTAAAGTGACTTTAAAGAGAATGAGACGATGCAAAATGGTGTTTAGAAGGTGCTTAAGGTGACTTTAAAGAGAAAAAAGACGATGCAAAATGAGGTTTAGAAGGTGCTCAAAGTGACTTTAAAGAGAATGAGACGATGCAAAATGAGGTTTAGAAGGTGCTTAAAGTGACTTTAAAGAGAATGAGACGATGCAAAATGAGGTTTAGAAGGTGCTTAAAGTGACTTTAAAGAGAATGAGACGATGCAAAATGGTGTTTAGAAGGTGCTTAAAGTGACTTTAAAGAGAATGAGACGATGCAAAATGAGGTTTAGAAGGTGCTTAAAGTGACTTTAAAGAGAATGAGACGATGCAAAATGGTGTTTAGAAGGTGCTTAAGGTGACTTTAAAGAGAATGAGACGATGCAAAATGAGGTTTAGAAGGTGCTTAAGGTGACTTTAAAGAGAATGAGACGATGCAAAATGAGGTTTAGAAGGTGCTTAAGGTGACTTTAAAGAGAATGAGACGATGCAAAATGAGGTTTAGAAGGTGCTTAAAGTGACTTTAAAGAGAATGAGACGATGCAAAATGAGGTTTAGAAGGTGCTTAAAGTGACTTTAAAGAGAATGAGACGATGCAAAATGGTGTTTAGAAGGTGCTTAAGGTGACTTTAAAGAGAATGAGACGATGCAAAATGAGGTTTAGAAGGTGCTTAAAGTGACTTTAAAGAGAATGAGACGATGCAAAATGGTGTTTAGAAGGTGCTTAAGGTGACTTTAAAGAGAATGAGACGATGCAAAATGGTGTTTAGAAGGTGCTTAAAGTGACTTTAAAGAGAATGAGACGATGCAAAATGAGGTTTAGAAGGTGCTTAAAGTGACTTTAAAGAGAATGAGACGATGCAAAATGGTGTTTAGAAGGTGCTTAAGGTGACTTTAAAGAGAATGAGACGATGCAAAATGAGGTTTAGAAGGTGCTTAAAGTGACTTTAAAGAGAATGAGACGATGCAAAATGGTGTTTAGAAGGTGCTTAAAGTGACTTTAAAGAGAATGAGACGATGCAAAATGGTGTTTAGAAGGTGCTTAAAGTGACTTTAAAGAGAATGAGACGATGCAAAATGGTGTTTAGAAGGTGCTTAAGGTGACTTTAAAGAGAATGAGACGATGCAAAATGAGGTTTAGAAGGTGCTTAAAGTGACTTTAAAGAGAATGAGACGATGCAAAATGGTGTTTAGAAGGTGCTTAAGGTGACTTTAAAGAGAATGAGACGATGCAAAATGAGGTTTAGAAGGTGCTTAAAGTGACTTTAAAGAGAATGAGACGATGCAAAATGAGGTTTAGAAGGTGCTTAAAGTGACTTTAAAGAGAATGAGACGATGCAAAATGGTGTTTAGAAGGTGCTTAAGGTGACTTTAAAGAGAATGAGACGATGCAAAATGAGGTTTAGAAGGTGCTTAAAGTGACTTTAAAGAGAATGAGACGATGCAAAATGAGGTTTAGAAGGTGCTTAAGGTGACTTTAAAGAGAATGAGACGATGCAAAATGAGGTTTAGAAGGTGCTTAAAGTGACTTTAAAGAGAATGAGACGATGCAAAATGAGGTTTAGAAGGTGCTTAAAGTGACTTTAAAGAGAATGAGACGATGCAAAATGGTGTTTAGAAGGTGCTTAAGGTGACTTTAAAGAGAATGAGACGATGCAAAATGAGGTTTAGAAGGTGCTTAAGGTGACTTTAAAGAGAATGAGACGATGCAAAATGAGGTTTAGAAGGTGCTTAAAGTGACTTTAAAGAGAATGAGACGATGCAAAATGGTGTTTAGAAGGTGCTTAAGGTGACTTTAAAGAGAATGAGACGATGCAAAATGGTGTTTAGAAGGTGCTTAAAGTGACTTTAAAGAGAATGAGACGATGCAAAATGGTGTTTAGAAGGTGCTTAAAGTGACTTTAAAGAGAATGAGACGATGCAAAATGAGGTTTAGAAGGTGCTTAAAGTGACTTTAAAGAGAATGAGACGATGCAAAATGGTGTTTAGAAGGTGCTTAAAGTGACTTTAAAGAGAATGAGACGATGCAAAATGGTGTTTAGAAGGTGCTTAAAGTGACTTTAAAGAGAATGAGACGATGCAAAATGGTGTTTAGAAGGTGCTTAAAGTGACTTTAAAGAGAATGAGACGATGCAAAATGGTGTTTAGAAGGTGCTTAAGGTGACTTTAAAGAGAATGAGACGATGCAAAATGAGGTTTAGAAGGTGCTTAAAGTGACTTTAAAGAGAATGAGACGATGCAAAATGGTGTTTAGAAGGTGCTTAAAGTGACTTTAAAGAGAATGAGACGATGCAAAATGAGGTTTAGAAGGTGCTTAAAGTGACTTTAAAGAGAATGAGACGATGCAAAATGGTGTTTAGAAGGTGCTTAAAGTGACTTTAAAGAGAATGAGACGATGCAAAATGAGGTTTAGAAGGTGCTTAAAGTGACTTTAAAGAGAATGAGACGATGCAAAATGAGGTTTAGAAGGTGCTTAAAGTGACTTTAAAGAGAATGAGACGATGCAAAATGGTGTTTAGAAGGTGCTTAAAGTGACTTTAAAGAGAATGAGACGATGCAAAATGGTGTTTAGAAGGTGCTTAAGGTGACTTTAAAGAGAATGAGACGATGCAAAATGAGGTTTAGAAGGTGCTTAAAGTGACTTTAAAGAGAATGAGACGATGCAAAATGGTGTTTAGAAGGTGCTTAAAGTGACTTTAAAGAGAATGAGACGATGCAAAATGAGGTTTAGAAGGTGCTTAAAGTGACTTTAAAGAGAATGAGACGATGCAAAATGGTGTTTAGAAGGTGCTTAAGGTGACTTTAAAGAGAATGAGACGATGCAAAATGAGGTTTAGAAGGTGCTTAAAGTGACTTTAAAGAGAATGAGACGATGCAAAATGGTGTTTAGAAGGTGCTTAAGGTGACTTTAAAGAGAATGAGACGATGCAAAATGGTGTTTAGAAGGTGCTTAAAGTGACTTTAAAGAGAATGAGACGATGCAAAATGGTGTTTAGAAGGTGCTTAAAGTGACTTTAAAGAGAATGAGACGATGCAAAATGAGGTTTAGAAGGTGCTTAAAGTGACTTTAAAGAGAATGAGACGATGCAAAATGGTGTTTAGAAGGTGCTTAAGGTGACTTTAAAGAGAATGAGACGATGCAAAATGAGGTTTAGAAGGTGCTTAAAGTGACTTTAAAGAGAATGAGACGATGCAAAATGGTGTTTAGAAGGTGCTTAAAGTGACTTTAAAGAGAATGAGACGATGCAAAATGGTCTTTAGAAGGTGCTTAAAGTGACTTTAAAGAGAATGAGACGATGCAAAATGGTCTTTAGAAGGTGCTTAAAGTGACTTTAAAGAGAATGAGACGATGCAAAATGAGGTTTAGAAGGTGCTTAAAGTGACTTTAAAGAGAATGAGACGATGCAAAATGAGGTTTAGAAGGTGCTTAAAGTGACTTTAAAGAGAATGAGACGATGCAAAATGGTGTTTAGAAGGTGCTTAAAGTGACTTTAAAGAGAATGAGACGATGCAAAATGAGGTTTAGAAGGTGCTTAAAGTGACTTTAAAGAGAATGAGACGATGCAAAATGAGGTTTAGAAGGTGCTTAAAGTGACTTTAAAGAGAATGAGACGATGCAAAATGGTGTTTAGAAGGTGCTTAAGGTGACTTTAAAGAGAATGAGACGATGCAAAATGAGGTTTAGAAGGTGCTTAAAGTGACTTTAAAGAGAATGAGACGATGCAAAATGGTGTTTAGAAGGTGCTTAAAGTGACTTTAAAGAGAATGAGACGATGCAAAATGGTGTTTAGAAGGTGCTTAAAGTGACTTTAAAGAGAATGAGACGATGCAAAATGAGGTTTAGAAGGTGCTTAAAGTGACTTTAAAGAGAATGAGACGATGCAAAATGAGGTTTAGAAGGTGCTTAAAGTGACTTTAAAGAGAATGAGACGATGCAAAATGGTGTTTAGAAGGTGCTTAAAGTGACTTTAAAGAGAATGAGACGATGCAAAATGAGGTTTAGAAGCTGCTTAAAGTGACTTTAAAGAGAATGAGACGATGCAAAATGGTCTTTAGAAGGTGCTTAAAGTGACTTTAAAGAGAATGAGACGATGCAAAATGAGGTTTAGAAGGTGCTTAAAGTGACTTTAAAGAGAATGAGACGATGCAAAATGGTGTTTAGAAGGTGCTTAAGGTGACTTTAAAGAGAATGAGACGATGCAAAATGGTGTTTAGAAGGTGCTTAAGGTGACTTTAAAGAGAATGAGACGATGCAAAATGAGGTTTAGAAGGTGCTTAAAGTGACTTTAAAGAGAATGAGACGATGCAAAATGAGGTTTAGAAGGTGCTTAAGGCGACTTTAAAGAGAATGAGACAATGCAAAATGAGGTTTAGAAGGTGCTTAAAGTGACTTTAAAGAGAATGAGACGATGCAAAATGAGGTTTAGAAGGTGCTTAAGGTGACTTTAAAGAGAATGAGACGATGCAAAATGAGGTTTAGAAGGTGCTTAAAGTGACTTTAAAGAGAATGAGACGATGCAAAATGGTGTTTAGAAGGTGCTTAAGGTGACTTTAAAGAGAATGAGACGATGCAAAATGGTGTTTAGAAGGTGCTTAAGGTGACTTTAAAGAGAATGAGACGATGCAAAATGAGGTTTAGAAGGTGCTTAAGGTGACTTTAAAGAGAATGAGACGATGCAAAATGGTGTTTAGAAGGTGCTTAAAGTGACTTTAAAGAGAATGAGACGATGCAAAATGAGGTTTAGAAGGTGCTTAAAGTGACTTTAAAGAGAATGAGACGATGCAAAATGGTGTTTAGAAGGTGCTTAAGGTGACTTTAAAGAGAATGAGACGATGCAAAATGAGGTTTAGAAGGTGCTTAAAGTGACTTTAAAGAGAATGAGACGATGCAAAATGGTGTTTAGAAGGTGCTTAAGGTGACTTTAAAGAGAATGAGACGATGCAAAATGAGGTTTAGAAGGTGCTTAAAGTGACTTTAAAGAGAATGAGACGATGCAAAATGGTGTTTAGAAGGTGCTTAAGGTGACTTTAAAGAGAATGAGACGATGCAAAATGAGGTTTAGAAGGTGCTTAAAGTGACTTTAAAGAGAATGAGACGATGCAAAATGGTGTTTAGAAGGTGCTTAAAGTGACTTTAAAGAGAATGAGACGATGCAAAATGAGGTTTAGAAGGTGCTTAAAGTGACTTTAAAGAGAATGAGACGATGCAAAATGGTGTTTAGAAGGTGCTTAAAGTGACTTTAAAGAGAATGAGACGATGCAAAATGAGGTTTAGAAGGTGCTTAAAGTGACTTTAAAGAGAATGAGACGATGCAAAATGAGGTTTAGAAGGTGCTTAAAGTGACTTTAAAGAGAATGAGACGATGCAAAATGGTGTTTAGAAGGTGCTTAAAGTGACTTTAAAGAGAATGAGACGATGCAAAATGGTGTTTAGAAGGTGCTTGAGGTGACTTAAAAGAGAATGAGACGATGCAAAATGAGGTTTAGAAGGTGCTTAAAGTGACTTTAAAGAGAATGAGACGATGCAAAATGGTGTTTAGAAGGCGCTTAAAGTGACTTTAAAGAGAATGAGACGATGCAAAATGAGGTTTAGAAGGTGCTTAAAGTGACTTTAAAGAGAATGAGACGATGCAAAATGGTGTTTAGAAGGTGCTTAAGGTGACTTTAAAGAGAATGAGACGATGCAAAATGAGGTTTAGAAGGTGCTTAAAGTGACTTTAAAGAGAATGAGACGATGCAAAATGGTGTTTAGAAGGTGCTTAAGGTGACTTTAAAGAGAATGAGACGATGCAAAATGGTGTTTAGAAGGTGCTTAAAGTGACTTTAAAGAGAATGAGACGATGCAAAATGGTGTTTAGAAGGTGCTTAAAGTGACTTTAAAGAGAATGAGACGATGCAAAATGAGGTTTAGAAGGTGCTTAAAGTGACTTTAAAGAGAATGAGACGATGCAAAATGGTGTTTAGAAGGTGCTTAAGGTGACTTCAAAGAGAATGAGACGATGCAAAATGAGGTTTAGAAGGTGCTTAAAGTGACTTTAAAGAGAATGAGACGATGCAAAATGGTGTTTAGAAGGTGCTTAAAGTGACTTTAAAGAGAATGAGACGATGCAAAATGGTGTTTAGAAGGTGCTTAAAGTGACTTTAAAGAGAATGAAACGATGCAAAATGGTGTTTAGAAGGTGCTTAAGGTGACTTTAAAGAGAATGAGACGATGCAAAATGAGGTTTAGAAGGTGCTTAAAGTGACTTTAAAGAGAATGAGACGATGCAAAATGGTGTTTAGAAGGTGCTTAAAGTGACTTTAAAGAGAATGAGACGATGCAAAATGGTGTTTAGAAGGTGCTTAAAGTGACTTTAAAGAGAATGAAACGATGCAAAATGGTGTTTAGAAGGTGCTTAAGGTGACTTTAAAGAGAATGAGACGATGCAAAATGGTGTTTAGAAGGTGCTTAAGGTGACTTCAAAGAGAATGAGACGATGCAAAATGAGGTTTAGAAGGTGCTTAAAGTGACTTTAAAGAGAATGAGACGATGCAAAATGGTGTTTAGAAGGTGCTTAAAGTGACTTTAAAGAGAATGAGACGATGCAAAATGGTCTTTAGAAGGTGCTTAAAGTGACTTTAAAGAGAATGAGACGATGCAAAATGGTGTTTAGAAGGTGCTTAAAGTGACTTTAAAGAGAATGAGACGATGCAAAATGAGGTTTAGAAGGTGCTTAAAGTGACTTTAAAGAGAATGAAACGATGCAAAATGGTGTTTAGAAGGTGCTTAAGGTGACTTTAAAGAGAATGAGACGATGCAAAATGGTGTTTAGAAGGTGCTTAAGGTGACTTTAAAGAGAATGAGACGATGCAAAATGTGGTTTAGAAGGTGCTTAAAGTGACTTTAAAGAGAATGAGACGATGCAAAATGGTGTTTAGAAGGTGCTTAAGGTGACTTTAAAGAGAATGAGACGATGCAAAATGAGGTTTAGAAGGTGCTTAAAGTGACTTTAAAGAGAATGAGACAATGCAAAATGGTGTTTAGAAGGTGCTTAAGGTGACTTTAAAGAGAATGAGACGATGCAAAATGAGGTTTAGAAGGTGCTTAAAGTGACTTTAAAGAGAATGAGACGATGCAAAATGAGGTTTAGAAGGTGCTTAAAGTGACTTTAAAGAGAATGAGACGATGCAAAATGGTGTTTAGAAGGTGCTTAAGGTGACTTTAAAAAGAATGAGACGATGCAAAATGAGGTTTAGAAGGTGCTTAAAGTGACTTTAAAGAGAATGAGACGATGCAAAATGGTGTTTAGAAGGTGCTTAAGGTGACTTTAAAGAGAATGAGACGATGCAAAATGAGGTTTAGAAGGTGCTTAAAGTGACTTTAAAGAGAATGAGACGATGCAAAATGAGGTTTAGAAGGTGCTTAAAGTGACTTTAAAGAGAATGAGACGATGCAAAATGGTGTTTAGAAGGTGCTTAAAGTGACTTTAAAGAGAATGAGACGATGCAAAATGAGGTTTAGAAGGTGCTTAAAGTGACTTTAAAGAGAATGAGACGATGCAAAATGAGGTTTAGAAGGTGCTTAAAGTGACTTTAAAGAGAATGAGACGATGCAAAATGAGGTTTAGAAGGTGCTTAAAGTGACTTTAAAGAGAATGAGACGATGCAAAATGGTGTTTAGAAGGTGCTTAAAGTGACTTTAAAGAGAATGAGACGATGCAAAATGGTGTTTAGAAGGTGCTTAAAGTGACTTTAAAGAGAATGAGACGATGCAAAATGAGGTTTAGAAGGTGCTTAAAGTGACTTTAAAGAGAATGAGACGATGCAAAATGAGGTTTAGAAGGTGCTTAAAGAGACTTTAAAGAGAATGAGACGATGCAAAATGGTGTTTAGAAGGTGCTTAAAGTGACTTTAAAGAGAATGAGACGATGCAAAATGGTGTTTAGAAGGTGCTTAAGGTGACTTTAAAGAGAATGAGACGATGCAAAATGAGGTTTAGAAGGTGCTTAAAGTGACTTTAAAGAGAATGAGACGATGCAAAATGGTGTTTAGAAGGTGCTTAAGGTGACTTTAAAGAGAATGAGACGATGCAAAATGGTGTTTAGAAGGTGCTTAAGGTGACTTTAAAGAGAATGAGACGATGCAAAATGAGGTTTAGAAGGTGCTTAAAGTGACTTTAAAGAGAATGAGACGATGCAAAATGAGGTTTAGAAGGTGCTTAAGGTGACTTTAAAGAGAATGAGACGATGCAAAATGAGGTTTAGAAGGTGCTTAAAGTGACTTTAAAGAGAATGAGACGATGCAAAATGAGGTTTAGAAGGTGCTTAAGGTGACTTTAAAGAGAATGAGACGATGCAAAATGAGGTTTAGAAGGTGCTTAAAGTGACTTTAAAGAGAATGAGACGATGCAAAATGGTGTTTAGAAGGTGCTTAAGGTGACTTTAAAGAGAATGAGACGATGCAAAATGGTGTTTAGAAGGTGCTTAAGGTGACTTTAAAGAGAATGAGACGATGCAAAATGAGGTTTAGAAGGTGCTTAAGGTGACTTTAAAGAGAATGAGACGATGCAAAATGGTGTTTAGAAGGTGCTTAAAGTGACTTTAAAGAGAATGAGACGATGCAAAATGAGGTTTAGAAGGTGCTTAAAGTGACTTTAAAGAGAATGAGACGATGCAAAATGAGGTTTAGAAGGTGCTTAAAGTGACTTTAAAGAGAATGAGACGATGCAAAATGAGGTTTAGAAGGTGCTTAAAGTGACTTTAAAGAGAATGAGACGATGCAAAATGGTGTTTAGAAGGTGCTTAAGGTGACTTTAAAGAGAATGAGACGATGCAAAATGAGGTTTAGAAGGTGCTTAAAGTGACTTTAAAGAGAATGAGACGATGCAAAATGAGGTTTAGAAGGTGCTTAAAGTGACTTTAAAGAGAATGAGACGATGCAAAATGGTGTTTAGAAGGTGCTTAAAGTGACTTTAAAGAGAATGAGACGATGCAAAATGAGGTTTAGAAGGTGCTTAAAGTGACTTTAAAGAGAATGAGACGATGCAAAATGAGGTTTAGAAGGTGCTTAAAGTGACTTTAAAGAGAATGAGACGATGCAAAATGGTGTTTAGAAGGTGCTTAAGGTGACTTTAAAGAGAATGAGACGATGCAAAATGAGGTTTAGAAGGTGCTTAAAGTGACTTTAAAGAGAATGAGACGATGCAAAATGGTGTTTAGAAGGTGCTTAAGGTGACTTTAAAGAGAATGAGACGATGCAAAATGAGGTTTAGAAGGTGCTTAAAGTGACTTTAAAGAGAATGAGACGATGCAAAATGAGGTTTAGAAGGTGCTTAAAGTGACTTTAAAGAGAATGAGACGATGCAAAATGGTGTTTAGAAGGTGCTTAAGGTGACTTTAAAGAGAATGAGACGATGCAAAATGAGGTTTAGAAGGTGCTTAAAGTGACTTTAAAGAGAATGAGACGATGCAAAATGGTGTTTAGAAGGTGCTTAAAGTGACTTTAAAGAGAATGAGACGATGCAAAATGAGGTTTAGAAGGTGCTTAAGGTGACTTTAAAGAGAATGAGACGATGCAAAATGGTGTTTAGAAGGTGCTTAAAGTGACTTTAAAGAGAATGAGACGATGCAAAATGGTCTTTAGAAGGTGCTTAAAGTGACTTTAAAGAGAATGAGACGATGCAAAATGGTGTTTAGAAGGTGCTTAAGGTGACTTTAAAGAGAATGAGACGATGCAAAATGAGGTTTAGAAGGTGCTTAAAGTGACTTTAAAGAGAATGAGACGATGCAAAATGAGGTTTAGAAGGTGCTTAAAGTGACTTTAAAGAGAATGAGACGATGCAAAATGGTGTTTAGAAGGTGCTTAAGGTGACTTTAAAGAGAATGAGACGATGCAAAATGGTGTTTAGAAGGTGCTTAAAGTGACTTTAAAGAGAATGAGACGATGCAAAATGAGGTTTAGAAGGTGCTTAAAGTGACTTTAAAGAGAATGAGACGATGCAAAATGGTGTTTAGAAGGTGCTTAAGGTGACTTTAAAGAGAATGAGACGATGCAAAATGGTGTTTAGAAGGTGCTTAAAGTGACTTTAAAGAGAATGAGACGATGCAAAATGGTGTTTAGAAGGTGCTTAAGGTGACTTTAAAGAGAATGAGACGATGCAAAATGGTGTTTAGAAGGTGCTTAAAGTGACTTTAAAGAGAATGAGACGATGCAAAATGAGGTTTAGAAGGTGCTTAAAGTGACTTTAAAGAGAATGAGACGATGCAAAATGGTGTTTAGAAGGTGCTTAAGGTGACTTTAAAGAGAATGAGACGATGCAAAATGGTGTTTAGAAGGTGCTTAAAGTGACTTTAAAGAGAATGAGACGATGCAAAATGGTCTTTAGAAGGTGCTTAAAGTGACTTTAAAGAGAATGAGACGATGCAAAATGGTGTTTAGAAGGTGCTTAAGGTGACTTTAAAGAGAATGAGACGATGCAAAATGAGGTTTAGAAGGTGCTTAAAGTGACTTTAAAGAGAATGAGACGATGCAAAATGAGGTTTAGAAGGTGCTTAAAGTGACTTTAAAGAGAATGAGGACGATGCAAAATGGTCTTTAGAAGGTGCTTAAAGTGACTTTAAAGAGAATGAGACGATGCAAAATGGTGTTTAGAAGGTGGCTTAAAGTGACTTTAAAGAGAATGAGACGATGCAAAATGAGGTTTAGAAGGTGCTTAAAGTGACTTCAAAGAGAATGAGACGATGCAAAATGGTGTTTAGAAGGTGCTTAAAGTGACTTTAAAGAGAATGAGACGATGCAAAATGAGGTTTAGAAGGTGCTTAAAGTGACTTTAAAGAGAATGAGACGATGCAAAATGGTGTTTAGAAGGTGCTTAAAGTGACTTTAAAGAGAATGAGACGATGCAAAATGGTGTTTAGAAGGTGCTTAAAGTGACTTTAAAGAGAATGAGACGATGCAAAATGGTGTTTAGAAGGTGCTTAAAGTGACTTTAAAGAGAATGAGACGATGCAAAATGGTGTTTAGAAGGTGCTTAAAGTGACTTTAAAGATAATGAGACGATGCAAAATGGTGTTTAGAAGGTGCTTAAAGTGACTTTAAAGAGAATGAGACGATGCAAAATGGTGTTTAGAAGGTGCTTAAAGTGACTTTAAAGAGAATGAGACGATGCAAAATGGTGTTTAGAAGGTGCTTAAGGTGACTTTAAAGAGAATGAGACGATGCAAAATGAGGTTTAGAAGGTGCTTAAAGTGACTTTAAAGAGAATGAGACGATGCAAAATGGTGTTTAGAAGGTGCTTAAGGTGACTTTAAAGAGAATGAGACGATGCAAAATGAGGTTTAGAAGGTGCTTAAAGTGACTTTAAAGAGAATGAGACGATGCAAAATGGTGTTTAGAAGGTGCTTAAGGTGACTTTAAAGAGAATGAGACGATGCAAAATGAGGTTTAGAAGGTGCTTAAAGTGACTTTAAAGAGAATGAGACGATGCAAAATGAGGTTTAGAAGGTGCTTAAAGTGACTTTAAAGAGAATGAGACGATGCAAAATGGTGTTTAGAAGGTGCTTAAGGTGACTTTAAAGAGAATGAGACGATGCAAAATGAGGTTTAGAAGGTGCTTAAAGTGACTTTAAAGAGAATGAGACGATGCAAAATGAGGTTTAGAAGGTGCTTAAAGTGACTTTAAAGAGAATGAGACGATGCAAAATGGTGTTTAGAAGGTGCTTAAGGTGACTTTAAAGAGAATGAGACGATGCAAAATGGTGTTTAGAAGGTGCTTAAAGTGACTTTAAAGAGAATGAGACGATGCAAAATGGTCTTTAGAAGGTGCTTAAAGTGACTTTAAAGAGAATGAGACGATGCAAAATGGTGTTTAGAAGGTGCTTAAGGTGACTTTAAAGAGAATGAGACGATGCAAAATGAGGTTTAGAAGGTGCTTAAAGTGACTTTAAAGAGAATGAGACGATGCAAAATGGTGTTTAGAAGGTGCTTAAAGTGACTTTAAAAAGAATGAGACGATGCAAAATGGTCTTTAGAAGGTGCTTAAAGTGACTTTAAAGAGAATGAGACGATGCAAAATGGTGTTTAGAAGGTGCTTAAAGTGACTTTAAAGAGAATGAGACGATGCAAAATGAGGTTTAGAAGGTGCTTAAAGTGACTTCAAAGAGAATGAGACGATGCAAAATGGTGTTTAGAAGGTGCTTAAAGTGACTTTAAAGAGAATGAGACGATGCAAAATGAGGTTTAGAAGGTGCTTAAAGTGACTTTAAAGAGAATGAGACGATGCAAAATGGTGTTTAGAAGGTGCTTAAAGTGACTTTAAAGAGAATGAGACAATGCAAAATGGTGTTTAGAAGGTGCTTAAAGTGACTTTAAAGAGAATGAGACGATGCAAAATGGTGTTTATAAGGTGCTTAAAGTGACTTTAAAGATAATGAGACGATGCAAAATGGTGTTTAGAAGGTGCTTAAAGTGACTTTAAAGAGAATGAGACGATGCAAAATGAGGTTTAGAAGGTGCTTAAAGTGACTTTAAAGAGAATGAGACGATGCAAAATGGTGTTTAGAAGGTGCTTAAGGTGACTTTAAAGAGAATGAGACGATGCAAAATGAGGTTTAGAAGGTGCTTAAAGTGACTTTAAAGAGAATGAGACGATGCAAAATGGTGTTTAGAAGGTGCTTAAGGTGACTTTAAAGAGAATGAGACGATGCAAAATGAGGTTTAGAAGGTGCTTAAAGTGACTTTAAAGAGAATGAGACGATGCAAAATGGTGTTTAGAAGGTGCTTAAGGTGACTTTAAAGAGAATGAGACGATGCAAAATGAGGTTTAGAAGGTGCTTAAAGTGACTTTAAAGAGAATGAGACGATGCAAAATGAGGTTTAGAAGGTGCTTAAAGTGACTTTAAAGAGAATGAGACGATGCAAAATGAGGTTTAGAAGGTGCTTAAAGTGACTTTAAAGAGAATGAGACGATGCAAAATGAGGTTTAGAAGGTGCTTAAGGTGACTTTAAAGAGAATGAGACGATGCAAAATGAGGTTTAGAAGGTGCTTAAAGTGACTTTAAAGAGAATGAGACGATGCAAAATGGTGTTTAGAAGGTGCTTAAGGTGACTTTAAAGAGAATGAGACGATGCAAAATGAGGTTTAGAAGGTGCTTAAAGTGACTTTAAAGAGAATGAGACGATGCAAAATGGTGTTTAGAAGGTGCTTAAAGTGACTTTAAAGAGAATGAGACGATGCAAAATGAGGTTTAGAAGGTGCTTAAAGTGACTTTAAAGAGAATGAGACGATGCAAAATGAGGTTTAGAAGGTGCTTAAAGTGACTTTAAAGAGAATGAGACGATGCAAAATGGTGTTTAGAAGGTGCTTAAGGTGACTTTAAAGAGAATGAGACGATGCAAAATGAGGTTTAGAAGGTGCTTAAAGTGACTTTAAAGAGAATGAGACGATGCAAAATGGTGTTTAGAAGGTGCTTAAAGTGACTTTAAAGAGAATGAGACGATGCAAAAATGAGGTTTAGAAGGTGCTTAAAGTGACTTTAAAGAGAATGAGACGATGCAAAATGAGGTTTAGAAGTGCTTAAAGTGACTTTAAAGAGAATGAGACGATGCAAATGGTGTTTAGAAGGTGCTTAAGGTGACTTTAAAGAGAATGAGACGATGCAAAATGAGGTTTAGAAGGTGCTTAAAGTGACTTTAAAGAGAATGAGACGATGCAAAATGAGGTTTAGAAGGTGCTTAAAGTGACTTTAAAGAGAATGAGACGATGCAAAATGGTGTTTAGAAGGTGCTTAAAGTGACTTTAAAGAGAATGAGACGATGCAAAATGGTGTTTAGAAGGTGCTTAAAGTGACTTTAAAGAGAATGAGACGATGCAAAATGGTGTTTAGAAGGTGCTTAAGGTGACTTTAAAGAGAATGAGACGATGCAAAATGAGGTTTAGAAGGTGCTTAAAGTGACTTTAAAGAGAATGAGACGATGCAAAATGGTGTTTAGAAGGTGCTTAAGGTGACTTTAAAGAGAATGAGACGATGCAAAATGAGGTTTAGAAGGTGCTTAAAGTGACTTTAAAGAGAATGAGACGATGCAAAATGAGGTTTAGAAGGTGCTTAAAGTGACTTTAAAGAGAATGAAACGATGCAAAATGGTGTTTAGAAGGTGCTTAAAGTGACTTTAAAGAGAATGAGACGATGCAAAATGAGGTTTAGAAGGTGCTTAAAGTGACTTTAAAGAGAATGAGACGATGCAAAAGGGTGTTTAGAAGGTGCTTAAAGTGACTTTAAAGAGAATGAGACGATGCAAAATGAGGTTTAGAAGGTGCTTAAAGTGACTTTAAAGAGAATGAGACGATGCAAAATGGTGTTTAGAAGGTGCTTAAAGTGACTTTAAAGAGAATGAGACGATGCAAAATGGTGTTTAGAAGGTGCTTAAGGTGACTTTAAAGAGAATGAGACGATGCAAAATGAGGTTTAGAAGGTGCTTAAAGTGACTTTAAAGAGAATGAGACGATGCAAAATGAGGTTTAGAAGGTGCTTAAAGTGACTTTAAAGAGAATGAGACGATGCAAAAGGGTGTTTAGAAGGTGCTTAAAGTGACTTTAAAGAGAATGAGACGATGCAAAATGAGGTTTAGAAGGTGCTTAAAGTGACTTTAAAGAGAATGAGACGATGCAAAATGAGGTTTAGAAGGTGCTTAAAGTGACTTTAAAGAGAATGAGACGATGCAAAATGGTGTTTAGAAGGTGCTTAAGGTGACTTTAAAGAGAATGAGACGATGCAAAATGAGGTTTAGAAGGTGCTTAAAGTGACTTTAAAGAGAATGAGACGATGCAAAATGAGGTTTAGAAGGTGCTTAAAGTGACTTTAAAGAGAATGAGACGATGCAAAAGGGTGTTTAGAAGGTGCTTAAAGTGACTTTAAAGAGAATGAGACGATGCAAAATGAGGTTTAGAAGGTGCTTAAAGTGACTTTAAAGAGAATGAGACGATGCAAAATGAGGTTTAGAAGGTGCTTAAAGTGACTTTAAAGAGAATGAGACGATGCAAAATGAGGTTTAGAAGGTGCTTAAAGTGACTTTAAAGAGAATGAAACGATGCAAAATGGTGTTTAGAAGGTGCTTAAAGTGACTTTAAAGAGAATGAGACGATGCAAAATGGTGTTTAGAAGGTGCTTAAAGTGACTTTAAAGAGAATGAGACGATGCAAAATGGTGTTTAGAAGGTGCTTAAAGTGACTTTAAAGAGAATGAGACGATGCAAAATTAGGTTTAGAAGGTGCTTAAGGTGACTTTAAAGAGAATGAGACGATGCAAAATGGTGTTTAGAAGGTGCTTAAGGTGACTTTAAAGAGAATGAGACGATGCAAAATGAGGTTTAGAAGGTGCTTAAAGTGACTTTAAAGAGAATGAGACGATGCAAAATGGTGTTTAGAAGGTGCTTAAAGTGACTTTAAAGAGAATGAGACGATGCAAAATGAGGTTTAGAAGGTGCTTAAGGTGACTTTAAAGAGAATGAGACGATGCAAAATGAGGTTTAGAAGGTGCTTAAAGTGACTTTAAAGAGAATGAGACGATGCAAAATGGTGTTTAGAAGGTGCTTAAGGTGACTTTAAAGAGAATGAGACGATGCAAAATGGTGTTTAGAAGGTGCTTAAGGTGACTTTAAAGAGAATGAGACGATGCAAAATGAGGTTTAGAAGGTGCTTAAAGTGACTTTAAAGAGAATGAGACGATGCAAAAGGGTGTTTAGAAGGTGCTTAAAGTGACTTTAAAGAGAATGAGACGATGCAAAATGAGGTTTAGAAGGTGCTTAAAGTGACTTTAAAGAGAATGAGACGATGCAAAATGGTGTTTAGAAGGTGCTTAAGGTGACTTTAAAGAGAATGAGACGATGCAAAATGAGGTTTAGAAGGTGCTTAAAGTGACTTTAAAGAGAATGAGACGATGCAAAATGGTGTTTAGAAGGTGCTTAAGGTGACTTTAAAGAGAATGAGACGATGCAAAATGAGGTTTAGAAGGTGCTTAAAGTGACTTTAAAGAGAATGAGACGATGCAAAATGGTGTTTAGAAGGTGCTTAAGGTGACTTTAAAGAGAATGAGACGATGCAAAATGAGGTTTAGAAGGTGCTTAAAGTGACTTTAAAGAGAATGAGACGATGCAAAATGGTGTTTAGAAGGTGCTTAAGGTGACTTTAAAGAGAATGAGACGATGCAAAATGAGGTTTAGAAGGTGCTTAAAGTGACTTTAAAGAGAATGAGACGATGCAAAATGGTGTTTAGAAGGTGCTTAAAGTGACTTTAAAGAGAATGAGACGATGCAAAATGGTGTTTAGAAGGTGCTTAAAGTGACTTTAAAGAGAATGAGACGATGCAAAATGGTGTTTAGAAGGTGCTTAAAGTGACTTTAAAGAGAATGAGACGATGCAAAATGGTGTTTAGAAGGTGCTTAAGGTGACTTTAAAGAGAATGAGACGATGCAAAATGAGGTTTAGAAGGTGCTTAAAGTGACTTTAAAGAGAATGAGACGATGCAAAATGAGGTTTAGAAGGTGCTTAAAGTGACTTTAAAGAGAATGAGACGATGCAAAATGGTGTTTAGAAGGTGCTTAAAGTGACTTTAAAGAGAATGAGACGATGCAAAATGGTGTTTAGAAGGTGCTTAAGGTGACTTTAAAGAGAATGAGACGATGCAAAATGGTGTTTAGAAGGTGCTTAAAGTGACTTTAAAGAGAATGAGACGATGCAAAATGAGGTTTAGAAGGTGCTTAAAGTGACTTTAAAGAGAATGAGACGATGCAAAATGGTGTTTAGAAGGTGCTTAAGGTGACTTTAAAGAGAATGAGACGATGCAAAATGAGGTTTAGAAGGTGCTTAAAGTGACTTTAAAGAGAATGAGACGATGCAAAATGAGGTTTAGAAGGTGCTTAAAGTGACTTTAAAGAGAATGAGACGATGCAAAATGAGGTTTAGAAGGTGCTTAAAGTGACTTTAAAGAGAATGAGACGATGCAAAATGGTGTTTAGAAGGTGCTTAAGGTGACTTTAAAGAGAATGAGACGATGCAAAATGAGGTTTAGAAGGTGCTTAAAGTGACTTTAAAGAGAATGAGACGATGCAAAATGGTGTTTAGAAGGTGCTTAAGGTGACTTTAAAGAGAATGAGACGATGCAAAATGAGGTTTAGAAGGTGCTTAAAGTGACTTTAAAGAGAATGAGACGATGCAAAATGAGGTTTAGAAGGTGCTTAAGGTGACTTTAAAGAGAATGAGACGATGCAAAATGAGGTTTAGAAGGTGCTTAAAGTGACTTTAAAGAGAATGAGACGATGCAAAATGAGGTTTAGAAGGTGCTTAAAGTGACTTTAAAGAGAATGAGACGATGCAAAATGGTGTTTAGAAGGTGCTTAAGGTGACTTTAAAGAGAATGAGACGATGCAAAATGGTGTTTAGAAGGTGCTTAAAGTGACTTTAAAGAGAATGAGACGATGCAAAATGGTGTTTAGAAGGTGCTTAAGGTGACTTTAAAGAGAATGAGACGATGCAAAATGAGGTTTAGAAGGTGCTTAAAGTGACTTTAAAGAGAATGAGACGATGCAAAATGGTGTTTAGAAGGTGCTTAAGGTGACTTTAAAGAGAATGAGACGATGCAAAATGAGGTTTAGAAGGTGCTTAAAGTGACTTTAAAGAGAATGAGACGATGCAAAATGGTGTTTAGAAGGTGCTTAAAGTGACTTTAAAGAGAATGAGACGATGCAAAATGGTGTTTAGAAGGTGCTTAAAGTGACTTTAAAGAGAATGAGACGATGCAAAATGAGGTTTAGAAGGTGCTTAAAGTGACTTTAAAGAGAATGAGACGATGCAAAATGAGGTTTGGAAGGTGCTTAAAGTGACTTTAAAGAGAATGAGACGATGCAAAATGGTGTTTAGAAGGTGCTTAAGGTGACTTTAAAGAGAATGAGACGATGCAAAATGAGGTTTAGAAGGTACTTAAAGTGACTTTAAAGAGAATGAGACGATGCAAAATGGTGTTTAGAAGGTGCTTAAAGTGACTTTAAAGAGAATGAGACGATGCAAAATGAGGTTTAGAAGGTGCTTAAAGTGACTTTAAAGAGAATGAGACGATGCAAAATGAGGTTTAGAAGGTGCTTAAAGTGACTTTAAAGAGAATGAGACGATGCAAAATGGTGTTTAGAAGGTGCTTAAGGTGACTTTAAAGAGAATGAGGCGATGCAAAATGAGGTTTAGAAGGTGCTTAAAGTGACTTTAAAGAGAATGAGACGATGCAAAATGAGGTTTAGAAGGTGCTTAAAGTGACTTTAAAGAGAATGAGACGATGCAAAATGGTGTTTAGAAGGTGCTTAAAGTGACTTTAAAGAGAATGAGACGATGCAAAATGAGGTTTAGAAGGTGCTTAAAGTGACTTTAAAGAGAATGAGACGATGCAAAATGGTGTTTAGAAGGTGCTTAAGGTGACTTTAAAGAGAATGAGACGATGCAAAATGAGGTTTAGAAGGTGCTTAAAGTGACTTTAAAGAGAATGAGACGATGCAAAATGGTGTTTAGAAGGTGCTTAAGGTGACTTTAAAAGAGAATGAGACGATGCAAAATGAGGTTTAGAAGGTGCTTAAAGTGACTTTAAAGAGAATGAGACGATGCAAAATGAGGTTTAGAAGGTGCTTAAAGTGACTTTAAAGAGAATGAGACGATGCAAAATGGTGTTTAGAAGGTGCTTAAGGTGACTTTAAAGAGAATGAGACGATGCAAAATGAGGTTTAGAAGGTGCTTAAAGTGACTTTAAAGAGAATGAGACGATGCAAAATGAGGTTTAGAAGGTGCTTAAAGTGACTTTAAAGAGAATGAGACGATGCAAAATGAGGTTTAGAAGGTGCTTAAAGTGACTTTAAAGAGAATGAGACGATGCAAAATGAGGTTTAGAAGGTGCTTAAAGTGACTTTAAAGAGAATGAGACGATGCAAAATGGTGTTTAGAAGGTGCTTAAGGTGACTTTAAAGAGAATGAGACGATGCAAAATGAGGTTTAGAAGATGCTTAAAGTGACTTTAAAGAGAATGAGACGATGCAAAATGGTGTTTAGAAGGTGCTTAAAGTGACTTTAAAGAGAATGAGACGATGCAAAATGGTGTTTAGAAGGTGCTTAAAGTGACTTTAAAGAGAATGAGACGATGCAAAATGGTGTTTAGAAGGTGCTTAAAGTGACTTTAAAGAGAATGAGACGATGCAAAATGAGGTTTAGAAGGTGCTTAATGTGACTTTAAAGAGAATGAGACGATGCAAAATGGTGTTTAGAAGGTGCTTAAGGTGACTTTAAAGAGAATGAGACGATGCAAAATGGTGTTTAGAAGGTGCTTAAAGTGACTTTAAGAGAATGAGACGATGCAAAATGAGGTTTAGAAGGTGCTTAAAGTGACTTTAAAGAGAATGAGACGATGCAAAATGGTGTTTAGAAGGTGCTTAAAGTGACTTTAAAGGGAATGAGACGATGCAAAATGGTGTTTAGAAGGTGCTTAAAGTGACTTTAAAGAGAATGAGACGATGCAAAATGGTGTTTAGAAGGTGCTTAAAGTGACTTTAAAGAGAATGAGACGATGCAAAATGGTGTTTAGAAGGTGCTTAAAGTGACTTTAAAGAGAATGAGACGATGCAAAACGGTGTTTAGAAGGTGCTTAAGGTGACTTTAAAGAGAATGAGACGATGCAAAATGAGGTTTAGAAGGTGCTTAAAGTGACTTTAAAGAGAATGAGACGATGCAAAATGGTGTTTAGAAGGTGCTTAAGGTGACTTTAAAGAGAATGAGACGATGCAAAATGAGGTTTAGAAGGTGCTTAAAGTGACTTTAAAGAGAATGAGACGATGCAAAATGGTGTTTAGAAGGTGCTTAAAGTGACTTTAAAGAGAATGAGACGATGCAAAATGGTGTTTAGAAGGTGCTTAAAGTGACTTTAAAGAGAATGAGACGATGCAAAATGAGGTTTAGAAGGTGCTTAAAGTGACTTTAAAGAGAATGAGACGATGCAAAATGAGGTTTAGAAGGTGCTTAAAGTGACTTTAAAGAGAATGAGACGATGCAAAATGGTGTTTAGAAGGTGCTTAAGGTGACTTTAAAGAGAATGAGACGATGCAAAATGAGGTTTAGAAGGTGCTTAAAGTGACTTTAAAGAGAATGAGACGATGCAAAATGGTGTTTAGAAGGTGCTTAAGGTGACTTTAAGAGAATGAGACGATGCAAAAATGAGGTTTAGAAGGTGCTTAAAGTGACTTTAAAGAGAATGAGACGATGCAAAATGGTGTTTAGAAGGTGCTTAAGGTGACTTTAAAGAGAATGAGACGATGCAAAATGAGGTTTAGAAGGTGCTTAAAGTGACTTTAAAGAGAATGAGACGATGCAAAATGGTGTTTAGAAGGTGCTTAAGGTGACTTTAAAGAGAATGAGACGATGCAAAATGAGGTTTAGAAGGTGCTTAAGGTGACTTTAAAGAGAATGAGACGATGCAAAATGGTCTTTAGAAGGTGCTTAAAGTGACTTTAAAGAGAATGAGACGATGCAAAATGGTGTTTAGAAGGTGCTTAAAGTGACTTTAAAGAGAATGAGACGATGCAAAATGAGGTTTAGAAGGTGCTTAAAGTGACTTTAAAGAGAATGAGACGATGCAAAATGGTGTTTAGAAGGTGCTTAAAGTGACTTTAAAGAGAATGAGACGATGCAAAATGGTGTTTAGAAGGTGCTTAAAGTGACTTTAAAGAGAATGAGACGATGCAAAAGGGTGTTTAGAAGGTGCTTAAAGTGACTTTAAAGAGAATGAGACGATGCAAAATGGTCTTTAGAAGGTGCTTAAAGTGACTTTAAAGAGAATGAGACGATGCAAAATGAGGTTTAGAAGGTGCTTAAAGTGACTTTAAAGAGAATGAGACGATGCAAAATGGTGTTTAGAAGGTGCTTAAGGTGACTTTAAAGAGAATGAGACGATGCAAAATGGTGTTTAGAAGGTGCTTAAGGTGACTTTAAAGAGAATGAGACGATGCAAAATGAGGTTTAGAAGGTGCTTAAAGTGACTTTAAAGAGAATGAGACGATGCAAAAGGGTGTTTAGAAGGTGCTTAAAGTGACTTTAAAGAGAATGAGACGATGCAAAATGAGGTTTAGAAGGTGCTTAAAGTGACTTTAAAGAGAATGAGACGATGCAAAATGGTGTTTAGAAGGTGCTTAAGGTGACTTTAAAGAGAATGAGACGATGCAAAATGAGGTTTAGAAGGTGCTTAAAGTGACTTTAAAGAGAATGAGACGATGCAAAATGGTGTTTAGAAGGTGCTTAAGGTGACTTTAAAGAGAATGAGACGATGCAAAATGAGGTTTAGAAGGTGCTTAAAGTGACTTTAAAGAGAATGAGACGATGCAAAATGGTGTTTAGAAGGTGCTTAAGGTGACTTTAAAGAGAATGAGACGATGCAAAATGAGGTTTAGAAGGTGCTTAAAGTGACTTTAAAGAGAATGAGACGATGCAAAATGGTGTTTAGAAGGTGCTTAAGGTGACTTTAAAGAGAATGAGACGATGCAAAATGAGGTTTAGAAGGTGCTTAAAGTGACTTTAAAGAGAATGAGACGATGCAAAATGGTGTTTAGAAGGTGCTTAAAGTGACTTTAAAGAGAATGAGACGATGCAAAATGAGGTTTAGAAGGTGCTTAAAGTGACTTTAAAGAGAATGAGACGATGCAAAATGGTGTTTAGAAGGTGCTTAAGGTGACTTTAAAGAGAATGAGACGATGCAAAATGAGGTTTAGAAGGTGCTTAAAGTGACTTTAAAGAGAATGAGACGATGCAAAATGAGGTTTAGAAGGTGCTTAAAGTGACTTTAAAGAGAATGAGACGATGCAAAATGAGGTTTAGAAGGTGCTTAAAGTGACTTTAAAGAGAATGAGACAATGCAAAATGGTGTTTAGAAGGTGCTTAAGGTGACTTTAAAGAGAATGAGACGATGCAAAATGAGGTTTAGAAGGTGCTTAAAGTGACTTTAAAGAGAATGAGACGATGCAAAATGGTGTTTAGAAGGTGCTTAAGGTGACTTTAAAGAGAATGAGACGATGCAAAATGAGGTTTAGAAGGTGCTTAAAGTGACTTTAAAGAGAATGAGACGATGCAAAATGAGGTTTAGAAGGTGCTTAAGGTGACTTTAAAGAGAATGAGACGATGCAAAATGAGGTTTAGAAGGTGCTTAAGGTGACTTTAAAGAGAATGAGACGATGCAAAATGAGGTTTAGAAGGTGCTTAAAGTGACTTTAAAGAGAATGAGACGATGCAAAATGGTGTTTAGAAGGTGCTTAAGGTGACTTTAAAGAGAATGAGACGATGCAAAATGGTGTTTAGAAGGTGCTTAAAGTGACTTTAAGAGAATGAGACGATGCAAAATGGTGTTTAGAAGGTGCTTAAGGTGACTTTAAAGAGAATGAGACGATGCAAAATGAGGTTTAGAAGGTGCTTAAAGTGACTTTAAAGAGAATGAGACGATGCAAAATGGTGTTTAGAAGGTGCTTAAGGTGACTTTAAAGAGAATGAGACGATGCAAAATGAGGTTTAGAAGGTGCTTAAAGTGACTTTAAAGAGAATGAGACGATGCAAAATGGTGTTTAGAAGGTGCTTAAAGTGACTTTAAAGAGAATGAGACGATGCAAAATGGTGTTTAGAAGGTGCTTAAAGTGACTTTAAAGAGAATGAGACGATGCAAAATGAGGTTTAGAAGGTGCTTAAAGTGACTTTAAAGAGAATGAGACGATGCAAAATGAGGTTTAGAAGGTGCTTAAAGTGACTTTAAAGAGAATGAGACGATGCAAAATGGTGTTTAGAAGGTGCTTAAGAGGTGACTTTAAAGAGAATGAGACGATGCAAAATGAGGTTTAGAAGGTACTTAAAGTGACTTTAAAGAGAATGAGACGATGCAAAATGGTGTTTAGAAGGTGCTTAAAGTGACTTTAAAGAGAATGAGACGATGCAAAATGAGGTTTAGAAGGTGCTTAAAGTGACTTTAAAGAGAATGAGACGATGCAAAATGAGGTTTAGAAGGTGCTTAAAGTGACTTTAAAGAGAATGAGACGATGCAAAATGGTGTTTAGAAGGTGCTTAAGGTGACTTTAAAGAGAATGAGACGATGCAAAATGAGGTTTAGAAGGTGCTTAAAGTGACTTTAAAGAGAATGAGACGATGCAAAATGAGGTTTAGAAGGTGCTTAAAGTGACTTTAAAGAGAATGAGACGATGCCAAATGGTGTTTAGAAGGTGCTTAAAGTGACTTTAAAGAGAATGAGACGATGCAAAATGGTGTTTAGAAGGTGCTTAAAGTGACTTTAAAGAGAATGAGACGATGCAAAATGGTGTTTAGAAGGTGCTTAAGGTGACTTTAAAGAGAATGAGACGATGCAAAATGAGGTTTAGAAGGTGCTTAAAGTGACTTTAAAGAGAATGAGACGATGCAAAATGGTGTTTAGAAGGTGCTTAAGGTGACTTTAAAGAGAATGAGACGATGCAAAATGAGGTTTAGAAGGTGCTTAAAGTGACTTTAAAGAGAATGAGACGATGCAAAATGAGGTTTAGAAGGTGCTTAAAGTGACTTTAAAGAGAATGAGACGATGCAAAATGGTGTTTAGAAGGTGCTTAAGGTGACTTTAAAGAGAATGAGACGATGCAAAATGAGGTTTAGAAGGTGCTTAAAGTGACTTTAAAGAGAATGAGACGATGCAAAATGAGGTTTAGAAGGTGCTTAAAGTGACTTTAAAGAGAATGAGACGATGCAAAATGAGGTTTAGAAGGTGCTTAAAGTGACTTTAAAGAGAATGAGACGATGCAAAATGAGGTTTAGAAGGTGCTTAAAGTGACTTTAAAGAGAATGAGACGATGCAAAATGGTGTTTAGAAGGTGCTTAAGGTGACTTTAAAGAGAATGAGACGATGCAAAATGAGGTTTAGAAGGTGCTTAAAGTGACTTTAAAGAGAATGAGACGATGCAAAATGGTGTTTAGAAGGTGCTTAAAGTGACTTTAAAGAGAATGAGACGATGCAAAATGGTGTTTAGAAGGTGCTTAAGGTGACTTTAAAGAGAATGAGACGATGCAAAATGGTGTTTAGAAGGTGCTTAAAGTGACTTTAAAGAGAATGAGACGATGCAAAATGAGGTTTAGAAGGTGCTTAATGTGACTTTAAAGAGAATGAGACGATGCAAAATGGTGTTTAGAAGGTGCTTAAGGTGACTTTAAAGAGAATGAGATGATGCAAAATGGTGTTTAGAAGGTGCTTAAAGTGACTTTAAAGAGAATGAGACGATGCAAAATGAGGTTTAGAAGGTGCTTAAAGTGACTTTAAAGAGAATGAGACGATGCAAAATGGTGTTTAGAAGGTGCTTAAAGTGACTTTAAAGAGAATGAGACGATGCAAAATGGTGTTTAGAAGGTGCTTAAAGTGACTTTAAAGAGAATGAGACGATGCAAAATGGTGTTTAGAAGGTGCTTAAAGTGACTTTAAAGAGAATGAGAAGATGCAAAATGGTGTTTAGAAGGTGCTTAAAGTGACTTTAAAGAGAATGAGACGATGCAAAACGGTGTTTAGAAGGTGCTTAAGGTGACTTTAAAGAGAATGAGACGATGCAAAATGAGGTTTAGAAGGTGCTTAAAGTGACTTTAAAGAGAATGAGACGATGCAAAATGGTGTTTAGAAGGTGCTTAAGGTGACTTTAAAGAGAATGAGACGATGCAAAATGAGGTTTAGAAGGTGCTTAAAGTGACTTTAAAGAGAATGAGACGATGCAAAATGGTGTTTAGAAGGTGCTTAAAGTGACTTTAAAGAGAATGAGACGATGCAAAATGGTGTTTAGAAGGTGCTTAAAGTGACTTTAAAGAGAATGAGACGATGCAAAATGAGGTTTAGAAGGTGCTTAAAGTGACTTTAAAGAGAATGAGACGATGCAAAATGAGGTTTAGAAGGTGCTTAAAGTGACTTTAAAGAGAATGAGACGATGCAAAATGGTGTTTAGAAGGTGCTTAAGGTGACTTTAAAAGAGAATGAGACGATGCAAAATGAGGTTTAGAAGGTGCTTAAAGTGACTTTAAAGAGAATGAGACGATGCAAAATGGTGTTTAGAAGGTGCTTAAGG
>NW_026689910.1:0-54102 GCF_943734765.1 Anopheles ziemanni | reverse complement strand
TGAGACGATGCAAAATGGTGTTTAGAAGGTGCTTAAAGTGACTTTAAAGAGAATGAGACGATGCAAAATGAGGTTTAGAAGGTGCTTAAAGTGACTTTAAAGAGAATGAGACGATGCAAAATGAGGTTTAGAAGGTGCTTAAAGTGACTTTAAAGAGAATGAGACGATGCAAAATGAGGTTTAAAAGGTGCTTAAAGTGACTTTAAAGAGAATGAGACGATGCAAAATGGTGTTTAGAAGGTGCTTAAGGTGACTTTAAAGAGAATGAGACGATGCAAAATGAGGTTTAGAAGGTGCTTAAAGTGACTTTAAAGAGAATGAGACGATGCAAAATGAGGTTTAGAAGGTGCTTAAAGTGACTTTAAAGAGAATGAGACGATGCAAAATGGTGTTTAGAAGGTGCTTAAGGTGACTTTAAAGAGAATGAGACGATGCAAAATGAGGTTTAGAAGGTGCTTAAAGTGACTTTAAAGAGAATGAGACGATGCAAAATGGTGTTTAGAAGGTGCTTAAGGTGACTTTAAAGAGAATGAGACGATGCAAAATGAGGTTTAGAAGGTGCTTAAAGTGACTTTAAGAGAATGAGACGATGCAAAATGGTGTTTAGAAGGTGCTTAAAGTGACTTTAAAGAGAATGAGGCGATGCAAAATGGTGTTTAGAAGGTGCTTAAAGTGACTTTAAAGAGAATGAGACGATGCAAAATGGTGTTTAGAAGGTGCTTAAAGTGACTTTAAAGAGAATGAGACGATGCAAAATGGTGTTTAGAAGGTGCTTAAAGTGACTTTAAAGAGAATGAGACGGTGCAAAAATGGTGTTTAGAAGGTGCTTAAAGTGACTTTAAAGAGAATGAGACGATGCAAAATGAGGTTTAGAAGGTGCTTAAAGTGACTTTAAAGAGAATGAGACGATGCAAAATGGTGTTTAGAAGGTGCTTAAAGTGACTTTAAAGAGAATGAGACGATGCAAAATGAGGTTTAGAAGGTGCTTAAGGTGACTTTAAAGAGAATGAGACGATGCAAAATGGTGTTTAGAAGGTGCTTAAAGTGACTTTAAAGAGAATGAGACGATGCAAAATGAGGTTTAGAAGGTGCTTAAAGTGACTTTAAAGAGAATGAGACGATGCAAAATGAGGTTTAGAAGGTGCTTAAAGTGACTTTAAAGAGAATGAGACGATGCAAAATGAGGTTTAGAAGGTGCTTAAAGTGACTTTAAAGAGAATGAGACGATGCAAAATGGTGTTTAGAAGGTGCTTAAGGTGACTTTAAAGAGAATGAGACGATGCAAAATGAGGTTTAGAAGGTGCTTAAAGTGACTTTAAAGAGAATGAGACGATGCAAAATGAGGTTTAGAAGGTGCTTAAAGTGACTTTAAAGAGAATGAGACGATGCAAAATGAGGTTTAGAAGGTGCTTAAAGTGACTTTAAAGAGAATGAGACGATGCAAAATGGTGTTTAGAAGGTGCTTAAGGTGACTTTAAAGAGAATGAGACGATGCAAAATGGTGTTTAGAAGGTGCTTAAAGTGACTTTAAAGAGAATGAGACGATGCAAAATGGTGTTTAGAAGGTGCTTAAAGTGACTTTAAAGAGAATGAGACGATGCAAAATGAGGTTTAGAAGGTGCTTAAAGTGACTTTAAAGAGAATGAGACGATGCAAAATGGTGTTTAGAAGGTGCTTAAAGTGACTTTAAAGAGAATGAGACGATGCAAAATGGTGTTTAGAAGGTGCTTAAAGTGACTTTAAAGAGAATGAGACGATGCAAAATGAGGTTTAGAAGGTGCTTAAAGTGACTTTAAAGAGAATGAGACGATGCAAAATGGTGTTTAGAAGGTGCTTAAAGTGACTTTAAAGAGAATGAGACGATGCAAAATGAGGTTTAGAAGGTGCTTAAAGTGACTTTAAAGAGAATGAGACGATGCAAAATGAGGTTTAGAAGGTGCTTAAAGTGACTTTAAAGAGAATGAGACGATGCAAAGTGGTGTTTAGAAGGTGCTTAAGGTGACTTTAAAGAGAATGAGACGATGCAAAATGGTGTTTAGAAGGTGCTTAAGGTGACTTTAAAGAGAATGAGACGATGCAAAATGAGGTTTAGAAGGTGCTTAAAGTGACTTTAAAGAGAATGAGACGATGCAAAATGGTGTTTAGAAGGTGCTTAAGGTGACTTTAAAGAGAATGAGACGATGCAAAATGAGGTTTAGAAGGTGCTTAAGGTGACTTTAAAGAGAATGAGACGATGCAAAATGAGGTTTAGAAGGTGCTTAAAGTGACTTTAAAGAGAATGAGACGATGCAAAATGGTGTTTAGAAGGTGCTTAAGGTGACTTTAAAGAGAATGAGACGATGCAAAATGGTGTTTAGAAGGTGCTTAAAGTGACTTTAAAGAGAATGAGACGATGCAAAATGGTGTTTAGAAGGTGCTTAAAGTGACTTTAAAGAGAATGAGACGATGCAAAATGGTGTTTAGAAGGTGCTTAAAGTGACTTTAAAGAGAATGAGACGATGCAAAATGAGGTTTAGAAGGTGCTTAAAGTGACTTTAAAGAGAATGAGACGATGCAAAATGGTGTTTAGAAGGTGCTTAAAGTGACTTTAAAGAGAATGAGACGATGCAAAATGGTGTTTAGAAGGTGCTTAAAGTGACTTTAAAGCGAATGAGACGATGCAAAATGAGGTTTAGAAGGTGCTTAAAGTGACTTTAAAGAGAATGAGACGATGCAAAATGGTGTTTAGAAGGTGCTTAAAGTGACTTTAAAGAGAATGAGACGATGCAAAATGAGGTTTAGAAGGTGCTTAAGGTGACTTTAAAGAGAATGAGACGATGCAAAATGAGGTTTAGAAGGTGCTTAAAGTGACTTTAAAGAGAATGAGACGATGCAAAATGGTGTTTAGAAGGTGCTTAAGGTGACTTTAAAGAGAATGAGACGATGCAAAATGAGGTTTAGAAGGTGCTTAAAGTGACTTTAAAGAGAATGAGACGATGCAAAATGGTGTTTAGAAGGTGCTTAAGGTGACTTTAAAGAGAATGAGACGATGCAAAATGAGGTTTAGAAGGTGCTTAAAGTGACTTTAAAGAGAATGAGACGATGCAAAATGGTGTTTAGAAGGTGCTTAAGGTGACTTTAAAGAGAATGAGACGATGCAAAATGGTGTTTAGAAGGTGCTTAAGGTGACTTTAAAGAGAATGAGACGATGCAAAATGAGGTTTAGAAGGTGCTTAAAGTGACTTTAAAGAGAATGAGACGATGCAAAATGGTGTTTAGAAGGTGCTTAAGGTGACTTTAAAGAGAATGAGACGATGCAAAATGAGGTTTAGAAGGTGCTTAAAGTGACTTTAAAGAGAATGAGACGATGCAAAATGGTGTTTAGAAGGTGCTTAAGGTGACTTTAAAGAGAATGAGACGATGCAAAATGAGGTTTAGAAGGTGCTTAAAGTGACTTTAAAGAGAATGAGACGATGCAAAATGGTGTTTAGAAGGTGCTTAAAGTGACTTTAAAGAGAATGAGACGATGCAAAATGAGGTTTAGAAGGTGCTTAAAGTGACTTTAAAGAGAATGAGACGATGCAAAATGGTGTTTAGAAGGTGCTTAAGGTGACTTTAAAGAGAATGAGACGATGCAAAATGGTGTTTAGAAGGTGCTTAAGGTGACTTTAAAGAGAATGAGACGATGCAAAATGAGGTTTAGAAGGTGCTTAAGGTGACTTTAAAGAGAATGAGACGATGCAAAATGAGGTTTAGAAGGTGCTTAAAGTGACTTTAAAGAGAATGAGACGATGCAAAATGAGGTTTAGAAGGTGCTTAAAGTGACTTTAAAGAGAATGAGACGATGCAAAATGGTGTTTAGAAGGTGCTTAAAGTGACTTTAAAGAGAATGAGACGATGCAAAATGGTGTTTAGAAGGTGCTTAAGGTGACTTTAAAGAGAATGAGACGATGCAAAATGAGGTTTAGAAGGTGCTTAAAGTGACTTTAAAGAGAATGAGACGATGCAAAATGGTGTTTAGAAGGTGCTTAAGGTGACTTTAAAGAGAATGAGACGATGCAAAATGAGGTTTAGAAGGTGCTTAAAGTGACTTTAAAGAGAATGAGACGATGCAAAATGGTGTTTAGAAGGTGCTTAAGGTGACTTTAAAGAGAATGAGACGATGCAAAATGGTGTTTAGAAGGTGCTTAAGGTGACTTTAAAGAGAATGAGACGATGCAAAATGGTGTTTAGAAGGTGCTTAAGGTGACTTTAAAGAGAATGAGACGATGCAAAATGAGGTTTAGAAGGTGCTTAAAGTGACTTTAAAGAGAATGAGACGATGCAAAATGGTGTTTAGAAGGTGCTTAAGGTGACTTTAAAGAGAATGAGACGATGCAAAATGGTGTTTAGAAGGTGCTTAAGGTGACTTTAAAGAGAATGAGACGATGCAAAATGAGGTTTAGAAGGTGCTTAAAGTGACTTTAAAGAGAATGAGACGATGCAAAATGGTGTTTAGAAGGTGCTTAAGGTGACTTTAAAGAGAATGAGACGATGCAAAATGAGGTTTAGAAGGTGCTTAAAGTGACTTTAAAGAGAATGAGACGATGCAAAATGGTGTTTAGAAGGTGCTTAAAGTGACTTTAAAGAGAATGAGACGATGCAAAATGGTGTTTAGAAGGTGCTTAAAGTGACTTTAAAGAGAATGAGACGATGCAAAATGAGGTTTAGAAGGTGCTTAAAGTGACTTTAAAGAGAATGAGACGATGCAAAATGGTGTTTAGAAGGTGCTTAAAGTGACTTTAAAGAGAATGAGACGATGCAAAATGAGGTTTAGAAGGTGCTTAAAGTGACTTTAAAGAGAATGAGACGATGCAAAATGAGGTTTAGAAGGTGCTTAAAGTGACTTTAAAGAGAATGAGACGATGCAAAATGGTGTTTAGAAGGTGCTTAAAGTGACTTTAAAGAGAATGAGACGATGCAAAATGGTGTTTAGAAGGTGCTTAAGGTGACTTTAAAGAGAATGAGACGATGCAAAATGAGGTTTAGAAGGTGCTTAAAGTGACTTTAAAGAGAATGAGACGATGCAAAATGAGGTTTAGAAGGTGCTTAAAGTGACTTTAAAGAGAATGAGACGATGCAAAATGAGGATTAGAAGGTGCTTAAGGTGACTTTAAAGAGAATGAGACGATGCAAAATGAGGTTTAGAAGGTGCTTAAAGTGACTTTAAACGATGCAAAATGAGGTTTAGAAGGTGCTTAAAGTGACTTTAAAGAGAATGAGACGATGCAAAATGGTGTTTAGAAGGTGCTTAAAGTGACTTTAAAGAGAATGAGACGATGCAAAATGGTGTTTAGAAGGTGCTTAAAGTGACTTTAAAGAGAATGAGACGATGCAAAATGAGGTTTAGAAGGTGCTTAAAGTGACTTTAAAGAGAATGAGACGATGCAAAATGAGGTTTAGAAGGTGCTTAAAGTGACTTTAAAGAGAATGAGACGATGCAAAATGGTGTTTAGAAGGTGCTTAAAGTGACTTTAAAGAGAATGAGACGATGCAAAATGGTGTTTAGAAGGTGCTTAAGGTGACTTTAAAGAGAATGAGACGATGCAAAATGAGGTTTAGAAGGTGCTTAAAGTGACTTTAAAGAGAATGAGACGATGCAAAATGAGGTTTAGAAGGTGCTTAAAGTGACTTTAAAGAGAATGAGACGATGCAAAATGAGGATTAGAAGGTGCTTAAGGTGACTTTAAAGAGAATGAGACGATGCAAAATGAGGTTTAGAAGGTGCTTAAAGTGACTTTAAAGAGAATGAGACGATGCAAAATGGTGTTTAGAAGGTGCTTAAGGTGACTTTAAAGAGAATGAGACGATGCAAAATGAGGTTTAGAAGGTGCTTAAAGTGACTTTAAAGAGAATGAGACGATGCAAAATGGTGTTTAGAAGGTGCTTAAGGTGACTTTAAAGAGAATGAGACGATGCAAAATGGTGTTTAGAAGGTGCTTAAGGTGACTTTAAAGAGAATGAGACGATGCAAAATGAGGTTTAGAAGGTGCTTAAGGTGACTTTAAAGAGAATGAGACGATGCAAAATGGTGTTTAGAAGGTGCTTAAAGTGACTTTAAAGAGAATGAGACGATGCAAAATGAGGTTTAGAAGGTGCTTAAAGTGACTTTAAAGAGAATGAGACGATGCAAAATGAGGTTTAGAAGGTGCTTAAAGTGACTTTAAAGAGAATGAGACGATGCAAAATGAGGTTTAGAAGGTGCTTAAAGTGACTTTAAAGAGAATGAGACGATGCAAAATGGTGTTTAGAAGGTGCTTAAGGTGACTTTAAAGAGAATGAGACGATGCAAAATGAGGTTTAGAAGGTGCTTAAAGTGACTTTAAAGAGAATGAGACGATGCAAAATGGTGTTTAGAAGGTGCTTAAAGTGACTTTAAAGAGAATGAGACGATGCAAAATGAGGTTTAGAAGGTGCTTAAAGTGACTTTAAAGAGAATGAGACGATGCAAAATGAGGTTTAGAAGGTGCTTAAAGTGACTTTAAAGAGAATGAGACGATGCAAAATGGTGTTTAGAAGGTGCTTAAAGTGACTTTAAAGAGAATGAGACGATGCAAAATGGTGTTTAGAAGGTGCTTAAGGTGACTTTAAAGAGAATGAGACGATGCAAAATGAGGTTTAGAAGGTGCTTAAAGTGACTTTAAAGAGAATGAGACGATGCAAAATGAGGTTTAGAAGGTGCTTAAAGTGACTTTAAAGAGAATGAGACGATGCAAAATGAGGTTTAGAAGGTGCTTAAAGTGACTTTAAAGAGAATGAGACGATGCAAAATGAGGTTTAGATGGTGCTTAAAGTGACTTTAAAGAGAATGAGACGATGCAAAATGAGGTTTAGAAGGTGCTTAAAGTGACTTTAAAGAGAATGAGACGATGCAAAATGAGGTTTAGAAGGTGCTTAAAGTGACTTTAAAGAGAATGAGACGATGCAAAATGAGGTTTAGAAGGTGCTTAAAGTGACTTTAAAGAGAATGAGACGATGCAAAATGGTGTTTAGAAGGTGCTTAAGGTGACTTTAAAGAGAATGAGACGATGCAAAATGAGGTTTAGAAGGTGCTTAAAGTGACTTTAAAGAGAATGAGACGATGCAAAATGGTGTTTAGAAGGTGCTTAAGGTGACTTTAAAGAGAATGAGACGATGCAAAATGAGGTTTAGAAGGTGCTTAAAGTGACTTTAAAGAGAATGAGACGATGCAAAATGGTGTTTAGAAGGTGCTTAAAGTGACTTTAAAGAGAATGAGACGATGCAAAATGGTGTTTAGAAGGTGCTTAAGGTGACTTTAAAGAGAATGAGACGATGCAAAATGAGGTTTAGAAGGTGCTTAAAGTGACTTTAAAGAGAATGAGACGATGCAAAATGAGGTTTAGAAGGTGCTTAAAGTGACTTTAAAGAGAATGAGACGATGCAAAATGGTGTTTAGAAGGTGCTTAAGGTGACTTTAAAGAGAATGAGACGATGCAAAATGAGGTTTAGAAGGTGCTTAAGGTGACTTTAAAGAGAATGAGACGATGCAAAATGGTGTTTAGAAGGTGCTTAAGGTGACTTTAAAGAGAATGAGACGATGCAAAATGAGGTTTAGAAGGTGCTTAAAGTGACTTTAAAGAGAATGAGACGATGCAAAAATGGTGTTTAGAAGGTGCTTAAAGTGACTTTAAAGAGAATGAGACGATGCAAAATGGTCTTTAGAAGGTGCTCAAAGTGACTTTAAAGAGAATGAGACGATGCAAAATGGTGTTTAGAAGGTGCTTAAAGTGACTTTAAAGAGAATGAGACGATGCAAAATGGTGTTTAGAAGGTGCTTAAGGTGACTTTAAAGAGAATGAGACGATGCAAAATGAGGTTTAGAAGGTGCTTAAAGTGACTTTAAAGAGAATGAGACGATGCAAAATGAGGTTTAGAAGGTGCTTAAAGTGACTTTAAAGAGAATGAGACGATGCAAAATGAGGTTTAGAAGGTGCTTAAAGTGACTTTAAAGAGAATGAGACGATGCAAAATGGTGTTTAGAAGGTGCTTAAGGTGATTTTAAAGAGAATGAGACGATGCAAAATGAGGTTTAGAAGGTGCTTAAGGTGACTTTAAAGAGAATGAGACGATGCAAAATGGTGTTTAGAAGGTGCTTAAAGTGACTTTAAAGAGAATGAGACGATGCAAAATGAGGTTTAGAAGGTGCTTAAAGTGACTTTAAAGAGAATGAGACGATGCAAAATGAGGTTTAGAAGGTGCTTAAAGTGACTTTAAAGAGAATGAGACGATGCAAAATGAGGTTTAGAAGGTGCTTAAAGTGACTTTAAAGAGAATGAGACGATGCAAAATGGTGTTTAGAAGGTGCTTAAGGTGACTTTAAAGAGAATGAGACGATGCAAAATGAGGTTTAGAAGGTGCTTAAAGTGACTTTAAAGAGAATGAGACGATGCAAAATGAGGTTTAGAAGGTGCTTAAAGTGACTTTAAAGAGAATGAGACGATGCAAAATGAGGTTTAGAAGGTGCTTAAAGTGACTTTAAAGAGAATGAGACGATGCAAAATGGTGTTTAGAAGGTGCTTAAGGTGACTTTAAAGAGAATGAGACGATGCAAAATGAGGTTTAGAAGGTGCTTAAAGTGACTTTAAAGAGAATGAGACGATGCAAAATGGTGTTTAGAAGGTGCTTAAGGTGACTTTAAAGAGATGAGACGATGCAAAATGGTGTTTAGAAGGTGCTTAAGGTGACTTTAAAGAGAATGAGACGATGCAAAATGAGGTTTAGAAGGTGCTTAAAGTGACTTTAAAGAGAATGAGACGATGCAAAATGAGGTTTAGAAGGTGCTTAAAGTGACTTTAAAGAGAATGAGACGATGCAAAATGGTGTTTAGAAGGCGCTTAAAGTGACTTTAAAGAGAATGAGACGATGCAAAATGGTGTTTAGAAGGTGCTTAAAGTGACTTTAAAGAGAATGAGACGATGCAAAATGGTGTTTAGAAGGTGCTTAAGGTGACTTTAAAGAGAATGAGACGATGCAAAATGAGGTTTAGAAGGTGCTTAAAGTGACTTTAAAGAGAATGAGACGATGCAAAATGGTGTTTAGAAGGTGCTTAAGGTGACTTTAAAGAGAATGAGACGATGCAAAATGAGGTTTAGAAGGTGCTTAAAGTGACTTTAAAGAGAATGAGACGATGCAAAATGAGGTTTAGAAGGTGCTTAAAGTGACTTTAAAGAGAATGAGACGATGCAAAATGGTGTTTAGAAGGTGCTTAAGGTGACTTTAAAGAGAATGAGACGATGCAAAATGAGGTTTAGAAGGTGCTTAAAGTGACTTTAAAGAGAATGAGACGATGCAAAATGAGGTTTAGAAGGTGCTTAAAGTGACTTTAAAGAGAATGAGACGATGCAAAATGCGGTTTAGAAGGTGCTTAAAGTGACTTTAAAGAGAATGAGACGATGCAAAATGAGGTTTAGAAGGTGCTTAAAGTGACTTTAAAGAGAATGAGACGATGCAAAATGGTGTTTAGAAGGTGCTTAAGGTGACTTTAAAGAGAATGAGACGATGCAAAATGGGGTTTAGAAGGTGCTTAAAGTGACTTTAAAGAGAATGAGACGATGCAAAATGGTGTTTAGAAGGTGCTTAAGGTGACTTTAAAGAGAATGAGACGATGCAAAATGAGGTTTAGAAGGTGCTTAAAGTGACTTTAAAGAGAATGAGACGATGCAAAATGGTGTTTAGAAGGTGCTTAAGGTGACTTTAAAGAGAATGAGACGATGCAAAATGGTGTTTAGAAGGTGCTTAAGGTGACTTTAAAGAGAATGAGACGATGCAAAATGGTGTTTAGAAGGTGCTTAAGGTGACTTCAAAGAGAATGAGACGATGCAAAATGAGGTTTAGAAGGTGCTTAAAGTGACTTTAAAGAGAATGAGACGATGCAAAATGGTGTTTAGAAGGTGCTTAAAGTGACTTTAAAGAGAATGAGACGATGCAAAATGAGGTTTAGAAGGTGCTTAAAGTGACTTTAAAGAGAATGAGACGATGCAAAATGAGGTTTAGAAGGTGCTTAAAGTGACTTTAAAGAGAATGAGACGATGCAAAATGGTGTTTAGAAGGTGCTTAAAGTGACTTTAAAGAGAATGAGACGATGCAAAATGAGGTTTAGAAGGTGCTTAAAGTGACTTTAAAGAGAATGAGACGATGCAAAATGGTGTTTAGAAGGTGCTTAAGGTGACTTTAAAGAGAATGAGACGATGCAAAATGAGGTTTAGAAGGTGCTTAAAGTGACTTTAAAGAGAATGAGACGATGCAAAATGGTGTTTAGAAGGTGCTTAAAGTGACTTTAAAGAGAATGAGACGATGCAAAATGGTGTTTAGAAGGTGCTTAAAGTGACTTTAAAGAGAATGAGACGATGCAAAATGAGGTTTAGAAGGTGCTTAAAGTGACTTTAAAGAGAATGAGACGATGCAAAATGAGGTTTAGAAGGTGCTTAAAGTGACTTTAAAGAGAATGAGACGATGCAAAATGGTGTTTAGAAGGTGCTTAAAGTGACTTTAAAGAGAATGAGACGATGCAAAATGGTGTTTAGAAGGTGCTTAAGGTGACTTTAAAGAGAATGAGACGATGCAAAATGAGGTTTAGAAGGTGCTTAAAGTGACTTTAAAGAGAATGAGACGATGCAAAATGAGGTTTAGAAGGTGCTTAAAGTGACTTTAAAGAGAATGAGACGATGCAAAATGAGGTTTAGAAGGTGCTTAAGGTGACTTTAAAGAGAATGAGACGATGCAAAATGAGGTTTAGAAGGTGCTTAAAGTGACTTTAAAGAGAATGAGACGATGCAAAATGGTGTTTAGAAGGTGCTTAAGGTGACTTTAAAGAGAATGAGACGATGCAAAATGAGGTTTAGAAGGTGCTTAAAGTGACTTTAAAGAGAATGAGACGATGCAAAATGGTGTTTAGAAGGTGCTTAAGGTGACTTTAAAGAGAATGAGACGATGCAAAATGGTGTTTAGAAGGTGCTTAAGGTGACTTTAAAGAGAATGAGACGATGCAAAATGAGGTTTAGAAGGTGCTTAAAGTGACTTTAAAGAGAATGAGACGATGCAAAATGGTGTTTAGAAGGTGCTTAAAGTGACTTTAAAGAGAATGAGACGATGCAAAATGAGGTTTAGAAGGTGCTTAAAGTGACTTTAAAGAGAATGAGACGATGCAAAATGAGGTTTAGAAGGTGCTTAAAGTGACTTTAAAGAGAATGAGACGATGCAAAATGAGGATTAGAAGGTGCTTAAAGTGACTTTAAAGAGAATGAGACGATGCAAAATGGTGTTTAGAAGGTGCTTAAGGTGACTTTAAAGAGAATGAGACGATGCAAAATGGTGTTTAGAAGGTGCTTAAAGTGACTTTAAAGAGAATGAGACGATGCAAAATGAGGTTTAGAAGGTGCTTAAAGTGACTTTAAAGAGAATGAGACGATGCAAAATGAGGTTTAGAAGGTGCTTAAAGTGACTTTAAAGAGAATGAGACGATGCAAAATGAGGTTTAGAAGGTGCTTAAAGTGACTTTAAAGAGAATGAGACGATGCAAAATGGTGTTTAGAAGGTGCTTAAGGTGACTTTAAAGAGAATGAGACGATGCAAAATGAGGTTTAGAAGGTGCTTAAAGTGACTTTAAAGAGAATGAGACGATGCAAAATGAGGTTTAGAAGGTGCTTAAAGTGACTTTAAAGAGAATGAGACGATGCAAAATGAGGTTTAGAAGGTGCTTAAAGTGACTTTAAAGAGAATGAGACGATGCAAAATGGTGTTTAGAAGGTGCTTAAGGTGACTTTAAAGAGAATGAGACGATGCAAAATGGTGTTTAGAAGGTGCTTAAAGTGACTTTAAAGAGAATGAGACGATGCAAAATGGTGTTTAGAAGGTGCTTAAAGTGACTTTAAAGAGAATGAGACGATGCAAAATGAGGTTTAGAAGGTGCTTAAAGTGACTTTAAAGAGAATGAGACGATGCAAAATGAGGTTTAGAAGGTGCTTAAAGTGACTTTAAAGAGAATGAGACGATGCAAAATGGTGTTTAGAAGGTGCTTAAAGTGACTTTAAAGAGAATGAGACGATGCAAAATGGTGTTTAGAAGGTGCTTAAGGTGACTTTAAAGAGAATGAGACGATGCAAAATGAGGTTTAGAAGGTGCTTAAAGTGACTTTAAAGAGAATGAGACGATGCAAAATGAGGTTTAGAAGGTGCTTAAAGTGACTTTAAAGAGAATGAGACGATGCAAAATGAGGTTTAGAAGGTGCTTAAGGTGACTTTAAAGAGAATGAGACGATGCAAAATGAGGTTTAGAAGGTGCTTAAAGTGACTTTAAAGAGAATGAGACGATGCAAAATGGTGTTTAGAAGGTGCTTAAGGTGACTTTAAAGAGAATGAGACGATGCAAAATGAGGTTTAGAAGGTGCTTAAAGTGACTTTAAAGAGAATGAGACGATGCAAAATGGTGTTTAGAAGGTGCTTAAGGTGACTTTAAAGAGAATGAGACGATGCAAAATGGTGTTTAGAAGGTGCTTAAGGTGACTTTAAAGAGAATGAGACGATGCAAAATGAGGTTTAGAAGGTGCTTAAAGTGACTTTAAAGAGAATGAGACGATGCAAAATGAGGTTTAGAAGGTGCTTAAAGTGACTTTAAAGAGAATGAGACGATGCAAAATGAGGTTTAGAAGGTGCTTAAAGTGACTTTAAAGAGAATGAGACGATGCAAAATGAGGTTTAGAAGGTGCTTAAAGTGACTTTAAAGAGAATGAGACGATGCAAAATGAGGATTAGAAGGTGCTTAAAGTGACTTTAAAGAGAATGAGACGATGCAAAATGGTGTTTAGAAGGTGCTTAAGGTGACTTTAAAGAGAATGAGACGATGCAAAATGGTGTTTAGAAGGTGCTTAAAGTGACTTTAAAGAGAATGAGACGATGCAAAATGAGGTTTAGAAGGTGCTTAAAGTGACTTTAAAGAGAATGAGACGATGCAAAATGAGGTTTAGAAGGTGCTTAAAGTGACTTTAAAGAGAATGAGACGATGCAAAATGAGGTTTAGAAGGTGCTTAAAGTGACTTTAAAGAGAATGAGACGATGCAAAATGGTGTTTAGAAGGTGCTTAAGGTGACTTTAAAGAGAATGAGACGATGCAAAATGAGGTTTAGAAGGTGCTTAAAGTGACTTTAAAGAGAATGAGACGATGCAAAATGAGGTTTAGAAGGTGCTTAAAGTGACTTTAAAGAGAATGAGACGATGCAAAATGGTGTTTAGAAGGTGCTTAAGGTGACTTTAAAGAGAATGAGACGATGCAAAATGGTGTTTAGAAGGTGCTTAAAGTGACTTTAAAGAGAATGAGACGATGCAAAATGAGGTTTAGAAGGTGCTTAAAGTGACTTTAAAGAGAATGAGACGATGCAAAATGAGGTTTAGAAGGTGCTTAAAGTGACTTTAAAGAGAATGAGACGATGCAAAATGAGGTTTAGAAGGTGCTTAAAGTGACTTTAAAGAGAATGAGACGGTGCAAAATGAGGTTTAGAAGGTGCTTAAAGTGACTTTAAAGAGAATGAGACGATGCAAAATGAGGTTTAGAAGGTGCTTAAAGTGACTTTAAAGAGAATGAGACGATGCAAAATGGTGTTTAGAAGGTGCTTAAAGTGACTTTAAAGAGAATGAGACGATGCAAAATGAGGTTTAGAAGGTGCTTAAAGTGACTTTAAAGAGAATGAGACGATGCAAAATGAGGTTTAGAAGGTGCTTAAAGTGACTTTAAAGAGAATGAGACGATGCAAAATGAGGTTTAGAAGGTGCTTAAAGTGACTTTAAAGAGAATGAGACGATGCAAAATGGTGTTTAGAAGGTGCTTAAGGTGACTTTAAAGAGAATGAGACGATGCAAAATGAGGTTTAGAAGGTGCTTAAAGTGACTTTAAAGAGAATGAGACGATGCAAAATGGTGTTTAGAAGGTGCTTAAGGTGACTTTAAAGAGAATGAGACGATGCAAAATGAGGTTTAGAAGGTGCTTAAGGTGACTTTAAAGAGAAAGAGACGATGCAAAATGAGGTTTAGAAGGTGCTTAAGGTGACTTTAAAGAGAATGAGACGATGCAAAATGAGGTTTAGAAGGTGCTTAAAGTGACTTTAAAGAGAATGAGACGATGCAAAATGAGGTTTAGAAGGTGCTTAAAGTGACTTTAAAGAGAATGAGACGATGCAAAATGGTGTTTAGAAGGTGCTTAAGGTGACTTTAAAGAGAATGAGACGATGCAAAATGAGGTTTAGAAGGTGCTTAAAGTGACTTTAAAGAGAATGAGACGATGCAAAATGGTGTTTAGAAGGTGCTTAAGGTGACTTTAAAGAGAATGAGACGATGCAAAATGGTGTTTAGAAGGTGCTTAAGGTGACTTTAAAGAGAATGAGACGATGCAAAATGAGGTTTAGAAGGTGCTTAAAGTGACTTTAAAGAGAATGAGACGATGCAAAATGAGGTTTAGAAGGTGCTTAAAGTGACTTTAAAGAGAATGAGACGATGCAAAATGAGGTTTAGAAGGTGCTTAAAGTGACTTTAAAGAGAATGAGACGATGCAAAATGGTGTTTAGAAGGTGCTTAAGGTGACTTTAAAGAGAATGAGACGATGCAAAATGGTGTTTAGAAGGTGCTTAAGGTGACTTTAAAGAGAATGAGACGATGCAAAATGAGGTTTAGAAGGTGCTTAAGGTGACTTTAAACAGAATGAGACGATGCAAAATGAGGTTTAGAAGGTGCTTAAAGTGACTTTAAAGAGAATGAGACGATGCAAAATGAGGTTTAGAAGGTGCTTAAAGTGACTTTAAAGAGAATGAGACGATGCAAAATGAGGTTTAGAAGGTGCTTAAGGTGACTTTAAAGAGAATGAGACGATGCAAAATGAGGTTTAGAAGGTGCTTAAAGTGACTTTAAAGAGAATGAGACGATGCAAAATGGTGTTTAGAAGGTGCTTAAGGTGACTTTAAAGAGAATGAGACGATGCAAAATGGTGTTTAGAAGGTGCTTAAAGTGACTTTAAAGAGAATGAGACGATGCAAAATGGTGTTTAGAAGGTGCTTAAAGTGACTTTAAAGAGAATGAGACGATGCAAAATGAGGTTTAGAAGGTGCTTAAAGTGACTTTAAAGAGAATGAGACGATGCAAAATGAGGTTTAGAAGGTGCTTAAAGTGACTTTAAAGAGAATGAGACGATGCAAAATGGTGTTTAGAAGGTGCTTAAAGTGACTTTAAAGAGAATGAGACGATGCAAAATGAGGTTTAGAAGGTGCTTAAAGTGACTTTAAAGAGAATGAGACGATGCAAAATGGTGTTTAGAAGGTGCTTAAAGTGACTTTAAAGAGAATGAGACGATGCAAAAGTAGGTTTAGAAGGTGCTTAAAGTGACTTTAAAGAGAATGAGACGATGCAAAATGAGGTTTAGAAGGTGCTTAAAGTGACTTTAAAGAGAATGAGACGATGCAAAATGGTGTTTAGAAGGTGCTTAAAGTGACTTTAAAGAGAATGAGACGATGCAAAATGGTGTTTAGAAGGTGCTTAAGGTGACTTTAAAGAGAATGAGACGATGCAAAATGAGGTTTAGAAGGTGCTTAAAGTGACTTTAAAGAGAATGAGACGATGCAAAATGAGGTTTAGAAGGTGCTTAAAGTGACTTTAAAGAGAATGAGACGATGCAAAATGAGGTTTAGAAGGTGCTTAAAGTGACTTTAAAGAGAATGAGACGATGCAAAATGGTGTTAAGAAGGTGCTTAAGGTGACTTTAAAGAGAATGAGACGATGCAAAATGAGGTTTAGAAGGTGCTTAAAGTGACTTTAAAGAGAATGAGACGATGCAAAATGGTGTTTAGAAGGTGCTTAAGGTGACTTTAAAGAGAATGAGACGATGCAAAATGGTGTTTAGAAGGTGCTTAAAGTGACTTTAAAGAGAATGAGACGATGCAAAATGGTGTTTAGAAGGTGCTTAAAGTGACTTTAAAGAGAATGAGACGATGCAAAATGAGGTTTAGAAGGTGCTTAAAGTGACTTTAAAGAGAATGAGACGATGCAAAATGGTGTTTAGAAGGTGCTTAAGGTGACTTTAAAGAGAATGAGACGATGCAAAATGAGGTTTAGAAGGTGCTTAAGGTGACTTTAAAGAGAATGAGACGATGCAAAATGAGGTTTAGAAGGTGCTTAAAGTGACTTTAAAGAGAATGAGACGATGCAAAATGGTGTTTAGAAGGTGCTTAAAGTGACTTTAAAGAGAATGAGACGATGCAAAATGGTGTTTAGAAGGTGCTTAAAGTGACTTTAAAGAGAATGAGACGATGCAAAATGGTGTTTAGAAGGTGCTTAAAGTGACTTTAAAGAGAATGAGACGATGCAAAATGGTCTTTAGAAGGTGCTTAAGGTGACTTTAAAGAGAATGAGACGATGCAAAATGGTGTTTAGAAGGTGCTTAAAGTGACTTTAAAGAGAATGAGACGATGCAAAATGAGGTTTAGAAGGTGCTTAAAGTGACTTTAAAGAGAATGAGACGATGCAAAATGGTGTTTAGAAGGTGCTTAAAGTGACTTTAAAGAGAATGAGACGATGCAAAATGAGGTTTAGAAGGTGCTTAAAGTGACTTTAAAGAGAATGAGACGATGCAAAATGGTGTTTAGAAGGTGCTTAAAGTGACTTTAAAGTGAATGAGACGATGCAAAATGGTCTTTAGAAGGTGCTTAAAGTGACTTTAAAGAGAATGAGACGATGCAAAATGAGGTTTAGAAGGTGCTTAAAGTGACTTTAAAGAGAATGAGACGATGCAAAATGGTGTTTAGAAGGTGCTTAAAGTGACTTTAAAGAGAATGAGACGATGCAAAATGAGGTTTAGAAGGTGCTTAAAGTGACTTTAAAGTGAATGAGACGATGCAAAATGGTGTTTAGAAGGTGCTTAAGGTGACTTTAAAGAGAATGAGACGATGCAAAATGAGGTTTAGAAGGTGCTTAAAGTGACTTTAAAGAGAATGAGACGATGCAAAATGGTGTTTTGAAGGTGCTTAAAGTGACTTTAAAGAGAATGAGACGATGCAAAATGGTCTTTAGAAGGTGCTTAAAGTGACTTTAAAGAGAATGAGACGATGCAAAATGGTGTTTAGAAGGTGCTTAAAGTGACTTTAAAGAGAATGAGACGATGCAAAATGAGGTTTAGAAGGTGCTTAAAGTGACTTTAAAGAGAATGAGACGATGCAAAATGGTGTTTAGAAGGTGCTTAAAGTGACTTTAAAGAGAATGAGACGATGCAAAATGGTGTTTAGAAGGTGCTTAAAGTGACTTTAAAGAGAATGAGACGATGCAAAATGAGGTTTAGAAGGTGCTTAAAGTGACTTTAAAGAGAATGAGACGATGCAAAATGGTGTTTAGAAGGTGCTTAAAGTGACTTTAAAGAGAATGAGACGATGCAAAATGAGGTTTAGAAGGTGCTTAAAGTGACTTTAAAGAGAATGAGACGATGCAAAATGAGGTTTAGAAGGTGCTTAAAGTGACTTTAAAGAGAATGAGACGATGCAAAATGGTGTTTAGAAGGTGCTTAAAGTGACTTTAAAGAGAATGAGACGATGCAAAATGGTGTTTAGAAGGTGCTTAAGGTGACTTTAAAGAGAATGAGACGATGCAAAATGAGGTTTAGAAGGTGCTTAAAGTGACTTTAAAGAGAATGAGACGATGCAAAATGAGGTTTAGAAGGTGCTTAAAGTGACTTTAAAGAGAATGAGACGATGCAAAATGGTGTTTAGAAGGTGCTTAAAGTGACTTTAAAGAGAATGAGACGATGCAAAATGGTGTTTAGAAGGTGCTTAAAGTGACTTTAAAGAGAATGAGACGATGCAAAATGGTGTTTAGAAGGTGCTTAAGGTGACTTTAAAGAGAATGAGACCATGCAAAATGAGGTTTAGAAGGTGCTTAAAGTGACTTTAAAGAGAATGAGACGATGCAAAATGGTGTTTAGAAGGTGCTTAAGGTGACTTTAAAGAGAATGAGACGATGCAAAATGAGGTTTAGAAGGTGCTTAAAGTGACTTTAAAGAGAATGAGACGATGCAAAATGGTGTTTAGAAGGTGCTTAAGGTGACTTTAAAGAGAATGAGACGATGCAAAATGAGGTTTAGAAGGTGCTTAAAGTGACTTTAAAGAGAATGAGACGATGCAAAATGAGGTTTAGAAGGTGCTTAAGGTGACTTTAAAGAGAATGAGACGATGCAAAATGAGGTTTAGAAGGTGCTTAAAGTGACTTTAAAGAGAATGAGACGATGCAAAATGGTGTTTAGAAGGTGCTTAAGGTGACTTTAAAGAGAATGAGACGATGCAAAATGAGGTTTAGAAGGTGCTTAAAGTGACTTTAAAGAGAATGAGACGATGCAAAATGGTGTTTAGAAGGTGCTTAAAGTGACTTTAAAGAGAATGAGACGATGCAAAATGGTGTTTAGAAGGTGCTTAAAGTGACTTTAAAGAGAATGAGACGATGCAAAATGAGGTTTAGAAGGTGCTTAAAGTGACTTTAAAGAGAATGAGACGATGCAAAATGAGGTTTAGAAGGTGCTTAAAGTGACTTTAAAGAGAATGAGACGATGCAAAATGGTGTTTAGAAGGTGCTTAAAGTGACTTTAAAGAGAATGAGACGATGCAAAATGGTGTTTAGAAGGTGCTTAAGGTGACTTTAAAGAGAATGAGACGATGCAAAATGAGGTTTAGAAGGTGCTTAAAGTGACTTTAAAGAGAATGAGACGATGCAAAATGAGGTTTAGAAGGTGCTTAAAGTGACTTTAAAGAGAATGAGACGGTGCAAAATGGTGTTTAGAAGGTGCTTAAAGTGACTTTAAAGAGAATGAGACGATGCAAAATGGTGTTTAGAAGGTGCTTAAAGTGACTTTAAAGAGAATGAGACGATGCAAAATGGTGTTTAGAAGGTGCTTAAGGTGACTTTAAAGAGAATGAGACCATGCAAAATGAGGTTTAGAAGGTGCTTAAAGTGACTTTAAAGAGAATGAGACGATGCAAAATGGTGTTTAGAAGGTGCTTAAAGTGACTTTAAAGAGAATGAGACGATGCAAAATGAGGTTTAGAAGGTGCTTAAAGTGACTTTAAAGAGAATGAGACGATGCAAAATGGTGTTTAGAAGGTGCTTAAGGTGACTTTAAAGAGAATGAGACGATGCAAAATGAGGTTTAGAAGGTGCTTAAAGTGACTTTAAAGAGAATGAGACGATGCAAAATGAGGTTTAGAAGGTGCTTAAGGTGACTTTAAAGAGAATGAGACGATGCAAATGAGGTTTAGAAGGTGCTTAAAGTGACTTTAAAGAGAATGAGACGATGCAAAATGGTGTTTAGAAGGTGCTTAAGTGACTTTAAAGAGAATGAGACGATGCAAAATGAGGTTTAGAAGGTGCTTAAAGTGACTTTAAAGAGAATGAGACGATGCAAAATGGTGTTTAGAAGGTGCTTAAAGTGACTTTAAAGAGAATGAGGACGATGCAAAATGGTGTTTAGAAGGTGCTTAAAGTGACTTTAAAGAGAATGAGACGATGCAAAATGAGGTTTAGAAGGTGCTTAAAGTGACTTTAAAGAGAATGAGACGATGCAAAATGAGGTTTAGAAGGTGCTTAAAGTGACTTTAAAGAGAATGAGACGATGCAAAATGGTGTTTAGAAGGTGCTTAAGGTGACTTTAAAGAGAATGAGACGATGCAAAATGAGGTTTAGAAGGTGCTTAAAGTGACTTTAAAGAGAATGAGACGATGCAAAATGGTGTTTAGAAGGTGCTTAAAGTGACTTTAAAGAGAATGAGACGATGCAAAATGAGGTTTAGAAGGTGCTTAAAGTGACTTTAAAGAGAATGAGACGATGCAAAATGAGGTTTAGAAGGTGCTTAAAGTGACTTTTAAAGAGAATGAGACGATGCAAAATGAGGTTTAGAAGGTGCTTAAAGTGACTTTAAAGAGAATGAGACGATGCAAAATGAGGTTTAGAAGGTGCTTAAGGTGACTTTAAAGAGAATGAGACGATGCAAAATGAGGTTTAGAAGGTGCTTAAAGTGACTTTAAAGAGAATGAGACGATGCAAAATGAGGTTTAGAAGGTGCTTAAAGTGACTTTAAAGAGAATGAGACGATGCAAAATGGTGTTTAGAAGGTGCTTAAAGTGACTTTAAAGAGAATGAGACGATGCAAAATGAGGTTTAGAAGGTGCTTAAAGTGACTTTAAAGAGAATGAGACGATGCAAAATGGTGTTTAGAAGTGCTTAAGGTGACTTTAAAGAGAATGAGACGATGCAAAATGAGGTTTAGAAGGTGCTTAAAGTGACTTCAAAGAGAATGAGACGATGCAAAATGGTGTTTAGAAGGTGCTTAAGGTGACTTTAAAGAGAATGAGACGATGCAAAATGAGGTTTAGAAGGTGGCTTAAAGTGACTTTAAAGAGAATGAGACGATGCAAAATGAGGTTTAGAAGGTGCTTAAGGTGACTTTAAAGAGAATGAGACGATGCAAAATGAGGTTTAGAAGGTGCTTAAGGTGACTTTAAAGAGAATGAGACGATGCAAAATGGTGTTTAGAAGGTGCTTAAGGTGACTTTAAAGAGAATGAGACGATGCAAAAATGAGGTTTAGAAGGTGCTTAAAGTGACTTTAAAGAGAATGAGACGATGCAAAATGGTGTTTAGAAGGTGCTTAAGGTGACTTTAAAGAGAATGAGACGATGCAAAATGGTGTTTAGAAGGTGCTTAGGTGACTTTAAAGAGAATGAGACGATGCAAAATGAGGTTTAGAAGGGTGCTTAAGGTGACTTTAAAGAGAATGAGACGATGCAAAATGAGGTTTAGAAGGTGCTTAAAGTGACTTTAAAGAGAATGAGACGATGCAAAATGGTGTTTAGAAGGTGCTTAAGGTGACTTTAAAGAGAATGAGACGATGCAAAATGAGGTTTAGAAGGTGCTTAAAGTGACTTTAAAGAGAATGAGACGATGCAAAATGGTGTTTAGAAGGTGCTTAAGGTGACTTTAAAGAGAATGAGACGATGCAAAATGGTGTTTAGAAGGTGCTTAAAGTGACTTTAAAGAGAATGAGACGATGCAAAATGGTGTTTAGAAGGTGCTTAAAGTGACTTTAAAGAGAATGAGACGATGCAAAATGGTGTTTAGAAGGTGCTTAAAGTGACTTTAAAGAGAATGAGACGATGCAAAATGGTGTTTAGAAGGTGCTTAAAGTGACTTTAAAGAGAATGAGACGATGCAAAATGGTGTTTAGAAGGTGCTTAAAGTGACTTTAAAGAGAATGAGACGATGCAAAATGGTGTTTAGAAGGTGCTTAAAGTGACTTTAAAGAGAATGAGACGATGCAAAATGGTGTTTAGAAGGTGCTTAAAGTGACTTTAAAGAGATGAGACGATGCAAAAATGGTGTTTAGAAGGTGCTTAAGGTGACTTTAAAGAGAATGAGACGATGCAAAATGGTGTTTAGAAGGTGCTTAAAGTGACTTTAAAGAGAATGAGACGATGCAAAATGAGGTTTAGAAGGTGCTTAAAGTGACTTTAAAGAGAATGAGACGATGCAAAATGGTGTTTAGAAGGTGCTTAAGGTGACTTTAAAGAGAATGAGACGATGCAAAATGAGGTTTAGAAGGTGCTTAAAGTGACTTTAAAGAGAATGAGACGATGCAAAATGAGGTTTAGAAGGTGCTTAAAGTGACTTTAAAGAGAATGAGACGATGCAAAATGGTGTTTAGAAGGTGCTTAAGGTGACTTTAAAGAGAATGAGACGATGCAAAATGAGGTTTAGAAGGTGCTTAAAGTGACTTTAAAGAGAATGAGACGATGCAAAATGTTGTTTAGAAGGTGCTTAAGGTGACTTTAAAGAGAATGAGACGATGCAAAATGAGGTTTAGAAGGTGCTTAAAGTGACTTTAAAGAGAATGAGACGATGCAAAATGAGGTTTAGAAGGTGCTTAAGGTGACTTTAAAGAGAATGAGACGATGCAAAATGAGGTTTAGAAGGTGCTTAAAGTGACTTTAAAGAGAATGAGACGATGCAAAATGGGGTTTAGAAGGTGCTTAAAGTGACTTTAAAGAGAATGAGACGATGCAAAATGGTGTTTAGAAGGTGCTTAAGGTGACTTTAAAGAGAATGAGACGATGCAAAATGAGGTTTAGAAGGTGCTTAAAGTGACTTTAAAGAGAATGAGACGATGCAAAATGAGGTTTAGAAGGTGCTTAAGGTGACTTAAAGAGAATGAGACGATGCAAAATGAGGTTTAGAAGGTGCTTAAAGTGACTTTAAAGAGAATGAGACGATGCAAAATGGTGTTTAGAAGGTGCTTAAGGTGACTTTAAAGAGAATGAGACGATGCAAAATGAGGTTTAGAAGGTGCTTAAAGTGACTTTAAAGAGAATGAGACGATGCAAAATGGTGTTTAGAAGGTGCTTAAAGTGACTTTAAAGAGAATGAGACGATGCAAAATGGTGTTTAGAAGGTGCTTAAAGTGACTTTAAAGAGAATGAGACGATGCAAAATGAGGTTTAGAAGGTGCTTAAAGTGACTTTAAAGAGAATGAGACGATGCAAAATGAGGTTTAGAGGTGCTTAAAGTGACTTTAAAGAGAATGAGACGATGCAAAATGGTGTTTAGAAGGTGCTTAAGGTGACTTTAAAGAGAATGAGACGATGCAAAATGAGGTTTAGAAGGTGCTTAAAGTGACTTTAAAGAGAATGAGACGATGCAAAATGGTGTTTAGAAGGTGCTTAAAGTGACTTTAAAGAGAATGAGACGATGCAAAATGAGGTTTAGAAGGTGCTTAAAGTGACTTTAAAGAGAATGAGACGATGCAAAATGAGGTTTTAGAAGGTGCTTAAAGTGACTTTAAAGAGAATGAGACGATGCAAAAATGAGGTTTAGAAGGTGCTTAAAGTGACTTTAAAGAGAATGAGACGATGCAAAATGAGGTTTAGAAGGTGCTTAAGGTGACTTTAAAGAGAATGAGACGATGCAAAATGAGGTTTAGAAGGTGCTTAAAGTGACTTTAAAGAGAATGAGACGATGCAAAATGGTGTTTAGAAGGTGCTTAAAGTGACTTTAAAGAGAATGAGACGATGCAAAATGGTGTTTAGAAGGTGCTTAAAGTGACTTTTAAAGAGAATGAGACGATGCAAAATGAGGTTTTAGAAGGTGCTTAAGTGACTTTAAAGAGAATGAGACGATGCAAAATGGTGTTTAGAAGGTGCTTAAGGTGACTTTAAAGAGAATGAGACGATGCAAAATGAGGTTTAGAAGGTGCTTAAAGTGACTTCAAAGAGAATGAGACGATGCAAAATGGTGTTTAGAAGGTGCTTAAGGTGACTTTAAAGAGAATGAGACGATGCAAAATGAGTTTAGAAGGTGCTTAAAGTGACTTTAAAGAGAATGAGACGATGCAAAATGAGGTTTAGAAGGTGCTTAAGGTGACTTTAAAGAGAATGAGACGATGCAAAATGAGGTTTAGAAGGTGCTTAAAGTGACTTTAAAGAGAATGAGACGATGCAAAATGGTGTTTAGAAGGTGCTTAAGGTGACTTTAAAGAGAATGAGACGATGCAAAATGTGAGGTTTAGAAGGTGCTTAAAGTGACTTTAAAGAGAATGAGACGATGCAAAATGGTGTTTAGAAGGTGCTTAAGGTGACTTTAAAGAGAATGAGACGATGCAAAATGGTGTTTAGAAGGTGCTTAAAGTGACTTTAAAGAGAATGAGACGATGCAAAATGGTGTTTAGAAGGTGCTTAAAGTGACTTTAAAGAGAATGAGACGATGCAAAATGGTGTTTAGAAGGTGCTTAAAGTGACTTTAAAGAGAATGAGACGATGCAAAATGAGGTTTAGAAGGTGCTTAAGGTGACTTTAAAGAGAATGAGACGATGCAAAATGAGGTTTAGAAGGTGCTTAAAGTGACTTTAAAGAGAATGAGACGATGCAAAATGGTGTTTAGAAGGTGCTTAAGGTGACTTTAAAGAGAATGAGACGATGCAAAATGAGGTTTAGAAGGTGCTTAAAGTGACTTTAAAGAGAATGAGACGATGCAAAATGGTGTTTAGAAGGTGCTTAAAGTGACTTTAAAGAGAATGAGACGATGCAAAATGAGGTTTAGAAGGTGCTTAAGGTGACTTTAAAGAGAATGAGACGATGCAAAATGAGGTTTAGAAGGTGCTTAAAGTGACTTTAAAGAGAATGAGACGATGCAAAATGGTGTTTAGAAGGTGCTTAAGGTGACTTTAAAGAGAATGAGACGATGCAAAATGAGGTTTAGAAGGTGCTTAAAGTGACTTTAAAGAGAATGAGACGATGCAAAATGGTGTTTAGAAGGTGCTTAAAGTGACTTTAAGGAGAATGAGACTATGCAAAATGGTGTTTAGAAGGTGCTTAAGGTGACTTTAAAGAGAATGAGACGATGCAAAATGAGGTTTAGAAGGTGCTTAAAGTGACTTTAAAGAGAATGAGACGATGCAAAATGGTGTTTAGAAGGTGCTTAAAGTGACTTTAAAGAGAATGAGACGATGCAAAATGAGGTTTAGAAGGTGCTTAAAGTGACTTTAAAGAGAATGAGACGATGCAAAATGAGGTTTAGAAGGTGCTTAAAGTGACTTTAAAGAGAATGAGACGATGCAAAATGGTGTTTAGAAGGTGCTTAAAGTGACTTTAAAGAGAATGAGACGATGCAAAATGGTGTTTAGAAGGTGCTTAAAGTGACTTTAAAGAGAATGAGACGATGCAAAAGGGTGTTTAGAAGGTGCTTAAAGTGACTTTAAAGAGAATGAGACGATGCAAAATGGTGTTTAGAAGGTGCTTAAAGTGACTTTAAAGAGAATGAGACGATGCAAAATGGTGTTTAGAAGGTGCTTAAAGTGACTTTAAAGAGAATGAGACGATGCAAAATGGTGTTTAGAAGGTGCTTAAAGTGACTTTAAGGAGAATGAGACTATGCAAAATGGTGTTTAGAAGGTGCTTAAGGTGACTTTAAAGAGAATGAGACGATGCAAAATGAGGTTTAGAAGGTGCTTAAAGTGACTTTAAAGAGAATGAGACGATGCAAAATGGTGTTTAGAAGGTGCTTAAGGTGACTTTAAAGAGAATGAGACGATGCAAAATGAGGTTTAGAAGGTGCTTAAAGTGACTTTAAAGAGAATGAGACGATGCAAAATGAGGTTTAGAAGGTGCTTAAAGTGACTTTAAAGAGAATGAGACGATGCAAAATGAGGTTTAGAAGGTGCTTAAAGTGACTTTAAAGAGAATGAGACGATGCAAAATGGTGTTTAGAAGGTGCTTAAGGTGACTTTAAAGAGAATGAGACGATGCAAAATGAGGTTTAGAAGGTGCTTAAAGTGACTTTAAAGAGAATGAGACGATGCAAAATGGTGTTTAGAAGGTGCTTAAGGTGACTTTAAAGAGAATGAGACGATGCAAAATGAGGTTTAGAAGGTGCTTAAAGTGACTTTAAAGAGAATGAGACGATGCAAAATGAGGTTTAGAAGGTGCTTAAGGTGACTTTAAAGAGAATGAGACGATGCAAAATGAGGTTTAGAAGGTGCTTAAAGTGACTTTAAAGAGAATGAGACGATGCAAAATGAGGTTTAGAAGGTGCTTAAAGTGACTTTAAAGAGAATGAGACGATGCAAAATGGTGTTTAGAAGGTGCTTAAGGTGACTTTAAAGAGAATGAGACGATGCAAAATGAGGTTTAGAAGGTGCTTAAAGTGACTTTAAAGAGAATGAGACGATGCAAAATGGTGTTTAGAAGGTGCTTAAGGTGACTTTAAAGAGAATGAGACGATGCAAAATGAGGTTTAGAAGGTGCTTAAAGTGACTTTAAAGAGAATGAGACGATGCAAAATGGTGTTTAGAAGGTGCTTAAGGTGACTTTAAAGAGAATGAGACGATGCAAAATGGTGTTTAGAAGGTGCTTAAGGTGACTTTAAAGAGAATGAGACGATGCAAAATGAGGTTTAGAAGGTGCTTAAAGTGACTTTAAAGAGAATGAGACGATGCAAAATGGTGTTTAGAAGGTGCTTAAAGTGACTTTAAAGAGAATGAGACGATGCAAAATGGTGTTTAGAAGGTGCTTAAAGTGACTTTAAAGAGAATGAGACGATGCAAAATGGTGTTTAGAAGGTGCTTAAGGTGACTTTAAAGAGAATGAGACGATGCAAAATGAGGTTTAGAAGGTGCTTAAAGTGACTTTAAAGAGAATGAGACGATGCAAAATGGTGTTTAGAAGGTGCTTAAGGTGACTTTAAAGAGAATAGGACGATGCAAAATGAGGTTTAGAAGGTGCTTAAAGTGACTTTAAAGAGAATGAGACGATGCAAAATGGTGTTTAGAAGGTGCTTAAGGTGACTTTAAAGAGAATGAGACGATGCAAAATGAGGTTTAGAAGGTGCTTAAAGTGACTTTAAAGAGAATGAGACGATGCAAAATGGTGTTTAGAAGGTGCTTAAGGTGACTTTAAAGAGAATGAGACGATGCAAAATGAGGTTTAGAAGGTACTTAAAGTGACTTTAAAGAGAATGAGACGATGCAAAATGGTGTTTAGAAGGTGCTTAAAGTGACTTTAAAGAGAATGAGACGATGCAAAATGGTGTTTAGAAGGTGCTTAAAGTGACTTTAAAGAGAATGAGACGATGCAAAATGGTGTTTAGAAGGTGCTTAAAGTGACTTTAAAGAGAATGAGACGATGCAAAATGGTGTTTAGAAGGTGCTTAAGGTGACTTTAAAGAGAATGAGACGATGCAAAATGAGGTTTAGAAGGTGCTTAAAGTGACTTTAAAGAGAATGAGACGATGCAAAATGAGGTTTAGAAGGTGCTTAAAGTGACTTTAAAGAGAATGAGACGATGCAAAATGGTGTTTAGAAGGTGCTTAAAGTGACTTTAAAGAGAATGAGACGATGCAAAATGGTGTTTAGAAGGTGCTTAAGGTGACTTTAAAGAGAATGAGACGATGCAAAATGGTGTTAAGAAGGTGCTTAAGGTGACTTTAAAGAGAATGAGACGATGCAAAATGAGGTTTAGAAGGTGCTTAAAGTGACTTTAAAGAGAATGAGACGATGCAAAATGGTGTTTAGAAGGTGCTTAAGGTGACTTTAAAGAGAATGAGACGATGCAAAATGAGGTTTAGAAGGTGCTTAAAGTGACTTTAAAGAGAATGAGACGATGCAAAATGAGGTTTAGAAGGTGCTTAAAGTGACTTTAAAGAGAATGAGACGATGCAAAATGAGGTTTAGAAGGTGCTTAAAGTGACTTTAAAGAGAATGAGACGATGCAAAATGGTGTTTAGAAGGTGCTTAAGGTGACTTTAAAGAGAATGAGACGATGCAAAATGAGGTTTAGAAGGTGCTTAAAGTGACTTTAAAGAGAATGAGACGATGCAAAATGGTGTTTAGAAGGTGCTTAAGGTGACTTTAAAGAGAATGAGACGATGCAAAATGAGGTTTAGAAGGTGCTTAAAGTGACTTTAAAGAGAATGAGACGATGCAAAATGAGGTTTAGAAGGTGCTTAAGGTGACTTTAAAGAGAATGAGACGATGCAAAATGGTGTTTAGAAGGTGCTTAAGGTGACTTAAAAGAGAATGAGACGATGCAAAATGAGGTTTAGAAGGTGCTTAAAGTGACTTTAAAGAGAATGAGACGATGCAAAATGGTGTTTAGAAGGTGCTTAAGGTGACTTTAAAGAGAATGAGACGATGCAAAATGAGGTTTAGAAGGTGCTTAAAGTGACTTTAAAGAGAATGAGACGATGCAAAATGGTGTTTAAAAGGTGCTTAAGGTGACTTTAAAGAGAATGAGACGATGCAAAATGAGGTTTAGAAGGTGCTTAAAGTGACTTTAAAGAGAATGAGACGATGCAAAATGGTGTTTAGAAGGTGCTTAAGGTGACTTTAAAGAGAATGAGACGATGCAAAATGAGGTTTAGAAGGTGCTTAAAGTGACTTTAAAGAGAATGAGACGATGCAAAATGGTGTTTAGAAGGTGCTTAAAGTGACTTTAAAGAGAATGAGACGATGCAAAATGGTGTTTAGAAGGTGCTTAAAGTGACTTTAAAGAGAATGAGACGATGCAAAATGAGGTTTAGAAGGTGCTTAAAGTGACTTTAAAGAGAATGAGACGATGCAAAATGAGGTTTAGAAGGTGCTTAAAGTGACTTTAAAGAGAATGAAACGATGCAAAATGGTGTTTAGAAGGTGCTTAAAGTGACTTTAAAGAGAATGAGACGATGCAAAATGAGGTTTAGAAGGTGCTTAAAGTGACTTTAAAGAGAATGAGACGATGCAAAATGAGGTTTAGAAGGTGCTTAAAGTGACTTTAAAGAGAATGAGACGATGCAAAATGGTGTTTAGAAGGTGCTTAAGGTGACTTTAAAGAGAATGAGACGATGCAAAATGAGGTTTAGAAGGTGCTTAAAGTGACTTTAAAGAGAATGAGACGATGCAAAATGAGGTTTAGAAGGTGCTTAAAGTGACTTTAAAGAGAATGAGACGATGCAAAATGGTGTTTAGAAGGTGCTTAAAGTGACTTTAAAGAGAATGAGACGATGCAAAATGGTGTTTAGAAGGTGCTTAAAGTGACTTTAAAGAGAATGAGACGATGCAAAATGGTGTTTAGAAGGTGCTTAAGGTGACTTTAAAGAGAATGAGACGATGCAAAATGAGGTTTAGAAGGTGCTTAAAGTGACTTTAAAGAGAATGAGACGATGCAAAATGGTGTTTAGAAGGTGCTTAAGGTGACTTTAAAGAGAATGAGACGATGCAAAATGAGGTTTAGAAGGTGCTTAAAGTGACTTTAAAGAGAATGAGACGATGCAAAATGAGGTTTAGAAGGTGCTTAAAGTGACTTTAAAGAGAATGAGACGATGCAAAATGGTGTTTAGAAGGTGCTTAAGGTGACTTTAAAGAGAATGAGACGATGCAAAATGAGGTTTAGAAGGTGCTTAAAGTGACTTTAAAGAGAATGAGACGATGCAAAATGAGGTTTAGAAGGTGCTTAAAGTGACTTTAAAGAGAATGAGACGATGCAAAATGGTGTTTAGAAGGTGCTTAAGGTGACTTTAAAGAGAATGAGACGATGCAAAATGAGGTTTAGAAGGTGCTTAAAGTGACTTTAAAGAGAATGAGACGATGCAAAATGGTGTTTAGAAGGTGCTTAAAGTGACTTTAAAGAGAATGAGACGATGCAAAATGAGGTTTAGAAGGTGCTTAAAGTGACTTTAAAGAGAATGAGACGATGCAAAATGAGGTTTAGAAGGTTCTTAAAGTGACTTTAAAGAAAATGAGACGATGCAAAATGGTGTTTAGAAGGTGCTTAAAGTGACTTTAAAGAGAATGAGACGATGCAAAATGGTGTTTAGAAGGTGCTTAAAGTGACTTTAAAGAGAATGAGACGATGCAAAATGAGGTTTAGAAGCTGCTTAATGTGACTTTAAAGAGAATGAGACGATGCAAAATGGTGTTTAGAAGGTGCTTAAGGTGACTTTAAAGAGAATGAGACGATGCAAAATGGTGTTTAGAAGGTGCTTAAAGTGACTTTAAAGAGAATGAGACGATGCAAAATGAGGTTTAGAAGGTGCTTAAAGTGACTTTAAAGAGAATGAGACGATGCAAAATGGTGTTTAGAAGGTGCTTAAGGTGACTTTAAAGAGAATGAGACGATGCAAAATGGTGTTTAGAAGGTGCTTAAGGTGACTTTAAAGAGAATGAGACGATGCAAAATGGTGTTTAGAAGGTGCTTAAAGTGACTTTAAAGAGAATGAGACGATGCAAAATGAGGTTTAGAAGGTGCTTAAAGTGACTTTAAAGAGAATGAGACGATGCAAAATGGTGTTTAGAAGGTGCTTAAGGTGACTTTAAAGAGAATGAGACGATGCAAAATGAGGTTTAGAAGGTGCTTAAAGTGACTTTAAAGAGAATGAGACGATGCAAAATGGTGTTTAGAAGGTGCTTAAAGTGACTTTAAAGAGAATGAGACGATGCAAAATGAGGTTTAGAAGGTGCTTAAAGTGACTTTAAAGAGAATGAGACGATGCAAAATGGTGTTTAGAAGGTGCTTAAAGTGACTTTAAAGAGAATGAGACGATGCAAAATGGTGTTTAGAAGGTGCTTAAAGTGACTTTAAAGAGAATGAGACGATGCAAAATGGTGTTTAGAAGGTGCTTAAGGTGACTTTAAAGAGAATGAGACGATGCAAAATGAGGTTTAGAAGGTGCTTAAAGTGACTTTAAAGAGAATGAGACGATGCAAAATGGTGTTTAGAAGGTGCTTAAAGTGACTTTAAAGAGAATGAGACGATGCAAAATGAGGTTTAGAAGGTGCTTAAAGTGACTTTAAAGAGAATGAGACGATGCAAAATGAGGTTTAGAAGGTGCTTAAAGTGACTTTAAAGAGAATGAGACGATGCAAAATGGTGTTTAGAAGGTGCTTAAAGTGACTTTAAAGAGAATGAGACGATGCAAAATGAGGTTTAGAAGGTGCTTAAAGTGACTTTAAAGAGAATGAGACGATGCAAAATGAGGTTTAGAAGGTGCTTAAAGTGACTTTAAAGAGAATGAGACGATGCAAAATGAGGTTTAGAAGGTGCTTAAGGTGACTTTAAAGAGAATGAGACGATGCAAAATGAGGTTTAGAAGGTGCTTAAAGTGACTTTAAAGAGAATGAGACGATGCAAAATGGTGTTTAGAAGGTGCTTAAGGTGACTTTAAAGAGAATGAGACGATGCAAAATGAGGTTTAGAAGGTGCTTAAAGTGACTTTAAAGAGAATGAGACGATGCAAAATGAGGTTTAGAAGGTGCTTAAAGTGACTTTAAAGAGAATGAGACGATGCAAAATGGTGTTTAGAAGGTGCTTAAAGTGACTTTAAAGAGAATGAGACGATGCAAAATGGTGTTTAGAAGGTGCTTAAAGTGACTTTAAAGAGAATGAGACGATGCAAAATGAGGTTTAGAAGGTGCTTAAAGTGACTTTAAAGAGAATGAGACGATGCAAAATGAGGTTTAGAAGGTGCTTAAAGTGACTTTAAAGAGAATAAGACGATGCAAAATGGTGTTTAGAAGGTGCTTAAGGTGACTTTAAAGAGAATGAGACGATGCAAAATGAGGTTTAGAAGGTGCTTAAAGTGACTTTAAAGAGAATGAGACGATGCAAAATGGTGTTTAGAAGGTGCTTAAGGTGACTTTAAAGAGAATGAGACGATGCAAAATGAGGTTTAGAAGGTGCTTAAAGTGACTTTAAAGAGAATGAGACGATGCAAAATGAGGTTTAGAAGGTGCTTAAAGTGACTTTAAAGAGAATGAGACGATGCAAAATGGTGTTTAGAAGGTGCTTAAAGTGACTTTAAAGAGAATGAGACGATGCAAAATGAGGTTTAGAAGGTGCTTAAAGTGACTTTAAAGAGAATGAGACGATGCAAAATGGGGTTTAGAAGGTGCTTAAAGTGACTTTAAAGAGAATGAGACGATGCAAAATGAGGTTTAGAAGGTGCTTAAGGTGACTTTAAAGAGAATGAGACGATGCAAAATGAGGTTTAGAAGGTGCTTAAAGTGACTTTAAAGAGAATGAGACGATGCAAAATGGTGTTTAGAAGGTGCTTAAGGTGACTTTAAAGAGAATGAGACGATGCAAAATGAGGTTTAGAAGGTGCTTAAGGTGACTTTAAAGAGAATGAGACGATGCAAAATGAGGTTTAGAAGGTGCTTAAAGTGACTTTAAAGAGAATGAGACGATGCAAAATGAGGTTTAGAAGGTGCTTAAAGTGACTTTAAAGAGAATGAGACGATGCAAAATGAGGTTTAGAAGGTGCTTAAAGTGACTTTAAAGAGAATGAGACGATGCAAAATGGTGTTTAGAAGGTGCTTAAGGTGACTTTAAAGAGAATGAGACGATGCAAAATGAGGTTTAGAAGGTGCTTAAAGTGACTTTAAAGAGAATGAGACGATGCAAAATGGTGTTTAGAAGGTGCTTAAAGTGACTTTAAAGAGAATGAGACGATGCAAAATGGTGTTTAGAAGGTGCTTAAGGTGACTTTAAAGAGAATGAGACGATGCAAAATGGTGTTTAGAAGGTGCTTAAGGTGACTTTAAAGAGAATGAGACGATGCAAAATGAGGTTTAGAAGGTGCTTAAAGTGACTTTAAAGAGAATGAGACGATGCAAAATGAGGTTTAGAAGGTGCTTAAAGTGACTTTAAAGAGAATGAGACGATGCAAAATGGTGTTTAGAAGGTGCTTAAAGTGACTTTAAAGAGAATGAGACGATGCAAAATGAGGTTTAGAAGGTGCTTAAAGTGACTTTAAAGAGAATGAGACGATGCAAAATGGTGTTTAGAAGGTGCTTAAGGTGACTTTAAAGAGAATGAGACGATGCAAAATGAGGTTTAGAAGGTGCTTAAAGTGACTTTAAAGAGAATGAGACGATGCAAAATGAGGTTTAGAAGGTGCTTAAAGTGACTTTAAAGAGAATGAGACGATGCAAAATGGTGTTTAGAAGGTGCTTAAGGTGACTTTAAAGAGAATGAGACGATGCAAAATGAGGTTTAGAAGGTGCTTAAAGTGACTTTAAAGAGAATGAGACGATGCAAAATGGTGTTTAGAAGGTGCTTAAAGTGACTTTAAAGAGAATGAGACGATGCAAAATGGTGTTTAGAAGGTGCTTAAAGTGACTTTAAAGAGAATGAGACGATGCAAAATGAGGTTTAGAAGGTGCTTAAAGTGACTTTAAAGAGAATGAGACGATGCAAAATGGTGTTTAGAAGGTGCTTAAGGTGACTTTAAAGAGAATGAGACGATGCAAAATGAGGTTTAGAAGGTGCTTAAAGTGACTTTAAAGAGAATGAGACGATGCAAAATGGTGTTTAGAAGGTGCTTAAGGTGACTTTAAAGAGAATGAGACGATGCAAAATGGTGTTTAGAAGGTGCTTAAGGTGACTTTAAAGAGAATGAGACGATGCAAAATGGTGTTTAGAAGGTGCTTAAAGTGACTTTAAAGAGAATGAGACGATGCAAAATGAGGTTTAGAAGGTGCTTAAAGTGACTTTAAAGAGAATGAGACGATGCAAAATGGTGTTTAGAAGGTGCTTAAGGTGACTTTAAAGAGAATGAGACGATGCAAAATGAGGTTTAGAAGGTGCTTAAAGTGACTTTAAAGAGAATGAGACGATGCAAAATGGTGTTTAGAAGGTGCTTAAAGTGACTTTAAAGAGAATGAGACGATGCAAAATGAGGTTTAGAAGGTGCTTAAAGTGACTTTAAAGAGAATGAGACGATGCAAAATGGTGTTTAGAAGGTGCTTAAAGTGACTTTAAAGAGAATGAGACGATGCAAAATGGTGTTTAGAAGGTGCTTAAAGTGACTTTAAAGAGAATGAGACGATGCAAAATGGTGTTTAGAAGGTGCTTAAGGTGACTTTAAAGAGAATGAGAAGATGCAAAATGAGGTTTAGAAGGTGCTTAAAGTGACTTTAAAGAGAATGAGACGATGCAAAATGGTGTTTAGAAGGTGCTTAAAGTGACTTTAAAGAGAATGAGACGATGCAAAATGAGGTTTAGAAGGTGCTTAAAGTGACTTTAAAGAGAATGAGACGATGCAAAATGAGGTTTAGAAGGTGCTTAAAGTGACTTTAAAGAGAATGAGACGATGCAAAATGGTGTTTAGAAGGTGCTTAAAGTGACTTTAAAGAGAATGAGACGATGCAAAATGAGGTTTAGAAGGTGCTTAAAGTGACTTTAAAGAGAATGAGACGATGCAAAATGAGGTTTAGAAGGTGCTTAAAGTGACTTTAAAGAGAATGAGACGATGCAAAATGAGGTTTAGAAGGTTCTTAAGGTGACTTTAAAGAGAATGAGACGATGCAAAATGAGGTTTAGAAGGTGCTTAAAGTGACTTTAAAGAGAATGAGACGATGCAAAATGGTGTTTAGAAGGTGCTTAAGGTGACTTTAAAGAGAATGAGACGATGCAAAACGAGGTTTAGAAGGTGCTTAAAGTGACTTTAAAGAGAATGAGACGATGCAAAATGAGGTTTAGAAGGTGCTTAAAGTGACTTTAAAGAGAATGAGACGATGCAAAATGGTGTTTAGAAGGTGCTTAAAGTGACTTTAAAGAGAATGAGACGATGCAAAATGGTGTTTAGAAGGTGCTTAAAGTGACTTTAAAGAGAATGAGACGATGCAAAATGAGGTTTAGAAGGTGCTTAAAGTGACTTTAAAGAGAATGAGACGATGCAAAATGAGGTTTAGAAGGTGCTTAAAGTGACTTTAAAGAGAATAAGACGATGCAAAATGGTGTTTAGAAGGTGCTTAAGGTGACTTTAAAGAGAATGAGACGATGCAAAATGAGGTTTAGAAGGTGCTTAAAGTGACTTTAAAGAGAATGAGACGATGCAAAATGAGGTTTAGAAGGTGCTTAAAGTGACTTTAAAGAGAATGAGACGATGCAAAATGGTGTTTAGAAGGTGCTTAAGGTGACTTTAAAGAGAATGAGACGATGCAAAATGAGGTTTAGAAGGTGCTTAAAGTGACTTTAAAGAGAATGAGACGATGCAAAATGAGGTTTAGAAGGTGCTTAAAGTGACTTTAAAGAGAATGAGACGATGCAAAATGAGGTTTAGAAGGTGCTTAAAGTGACTTTAAAGAGAATGAGACGATGCAAAATGGTGTTTAGAAGGTGCTTAAGGTGACTTTAAAGAGAATGAGACGATGCAAAATGAGGTTTAGAAGGTGCTTAAAGTGACTTTAAAGAGAATGAGACGATGCAAAATGGTGTTTAGAAGGTGCTTAAGGTGACTTTAAAGAGAATGAGACGATGCAAAATGAGGTTTAGAAGGTGCTTAAGGTGACTTTAAAGAGAATGAGACGATGCAAAATGAGGTTTAGAAGGTGCTTAAAGTGACTTTAAAGAGAATGAGACGATGCAAAATGAGGTTTAGAAGGTGCTTAAAGTGACTTTAAAGAGAATGAGACGATGCAAAATGAGGTTTAGAAGGTGCTTAAAGTGACTTTAAAGAGAATGAGACGATGCAAAATGGTGTTTAGAAGGTGCTTAAGGTGACTTTAAAGAGAATGAGACGATGCAAAATGAGGTTTAGAAGGTGCTTAAAGTGACTTTAAAGAGAATGAGACGATGCAAAATGAGGTTTAGAAGGTGCTTAAAGTGACTTTAAAGAGAATGAGACGATGCAAAATGGTGTTTAGAAGGTGCTTAAAGTGACTTTAAAGAGAATGAGACGATGCAAAATGAGGTTTAGAAGGTGCTTAAAGTGACTTTAAAGAGAATGAGACGATGCAAAATGGTGTTTAGAAGGTGCTTAAGGTGACTTTAAAGAGAATGAGACGATGCAAAATGAGGTTTAGAAGGTGCTTAAAGTGACTTTAAAGAGAATGAGACGATGCAAAATGAGGTTTAGAAGGTGCTTAAAGTGACTTTAAAGAGAATGAGACGATGCAAAATGGTGTTTAGAAGGTGCTTAAAGTGACTTTAAAGAGAATGAGACGATGCAAAATGAGGTTTAGAAGGTGCTTAAAGTGACTTTAAAGAGAATGAGACGATGCAAAATGGTGTTTAGAAGGTGCTTAAGGTGACTTTAAAGAGAATGAGACGATGCAAAATGAGGTTTAGAAGGTGCTTAAAGTGACTTTAAAGAGAATGAGACGATGCAAAATGAGGTTTAGAAGGTGCTTAAAGTGACTTTAAAGAGAATGAGACGATGCAAAATGGTGTTTAGAAGGTGCTTAAGGTGACTTTAAAGAGAATGAGACGATGCAAAATGAGGTTTAGAAGGTGCTTAAAGTGACTTTAAAGAGAATGAGACGATGCAAAATGGTGTTTAGAAGGTGCTTAAAGTGACTTTAAAGAGAATGAGACGATGCAAAATGGTGTTTAGAAGGTGCTTAAAGTGACTTTAAAGAGAATGAGACGATGCAAAATGAGGTTTAGAAGGTGCTTAAGGTGACTTTAAAGAGAATGAGACGATGCAAAATGAGGTTTAGAAGGTGCTTAAAGTGACTTTAAAGAGAATGAGACGATGCAAAATGGTGTTTAGAAGGTGCTTAAGGTGACTTTAAAGAGAATGAGACGATGCAAAATGAGGTTTAGAAGGTGCTTAAAGTGACTTTAAAGAGAATGAGACGATGCAAAATGGTGTTTAGAAGGTGCTTAAGGTGACTTTAAAGAGAATGAGACGATGCAAAATGAGGTTTAGAAGGTGCTTAAAGTGACTTTAAAGAGAATGAGACGATGCAAAATGGTGTTTAGAAGGTGCTTAAAGTGACTTTAAAGAGAATGAGACGATGCAAAATGGTGTTTAGAAGGTGCTTAAAGTGACTTTAAAGAGAATGAGACGATGCAAAATGGTGTTTAGAAGGTGCTTAAGGTGACTTTAAAGAGAATGAGACGATGCAAAATGGTGTTTAGAAGGTGCTTAAAGTGACTTTAAAGAGAATGAGACGATGCAAAATGAGGTTTAGAAGGTGCTTAAAGTGACTTTAAAGAGAATGAGACGATGCAAAATGGTGTTTAGAAGGTGCTTAAGGTGACTTTAAAGAGAATGAGACGATGCAAAATGAGGTTTAGAAGGTGCTTAAAGTGACTTTAAAGAGAATGAGACGATGCAAAATGAGGTTTAGAAGGTGCTTAAAGTGACTTTAAAGAGAATGAGACGATGCAAAATGAGGTTTAGAAGGTGCTTAAAGTGACTTTAAAGAGAATGAGACGATGCAAAATGGTGTTTAGAAGGTGCTTAAAGTGACTTTAAAGAGAATGAGACGATGCAAAATGGTGTTTAGAAGGTGCTTAAAGTGACTTTAAAGAGAATGAGACGATGCAAAATGGTGTTTAGAAGGTGCTTAAGGTGACTTTAAAGAGAATGAGACGATGCAAAATGGTGTTTAGAAGGTGCTTAAAGTGACTTTAAAGAGAATGAGACGATGCAAAATGGTGTTTAGAAGGTGCTTAAAGTGACTTTAAAGAGAATGAGACGATGCAAAATGAGGTGTAGAAGGTGCTTAAAGTGACTTTAAAGAGAATGAGACGATGCAAAATGGTGTTTAGAAGGTGCTTAAGGTGACTTTAAAGAGAATGAGACGATGCAAAATGGTGTTTAGAAGGTGCTTAAAGTGACTTTAAAGAGAATGAGACGATGCAAAATGGTGTTTAGAAGGTGCTTAAAGTGACTTTAAAGAGAATGAGACGATGCAAAATGGTGTTTAGAAGGTGCTTAAAGTGACTTTAAAGAGAATGAGACGATGCAAAATGGTGTTTAGAAGGTGCATAAAGTGACTTTAAAGAGAATGAGACGATGCAAAATGAGGTTTAGAAGGTGCTTAAAGTGACTTTAAAGAGAATGAGACGATGCAAAATGAGGTTTAGAAGGTGCTTAAAGTGACTTTAAAGAGAATGAGACGATGCAAAATGAGGTTTAGAAGGTGCTTAAAGTGACTTTAAAGAGAATGAGACGATGCAAAGTGAGGTTTAGAAGGTGCTTAAAGTGACTTTAAAGAGAATGAGACGATGCAAAATGGTATTTAGAAGGTGCTTAAAGTGACTTTAAAGAGAATGAGACGATGCAAAATGGTGTTTAGAAGGTGCTTAAAGTGACTTTAAAGAGAATGAGACGATGCAAAATGGTGTTTAGAAGGTGCTTAAAGTGACTTTAAAGAGAATGAGACGATGCAAAATGAGGTTTAGAAGGTGCTTAAAGTGACTTTAAAGAGAATGAGACGATGCAAAATGGTATTTAGAAGGTGCTTAAAGTGACTTTAAAGAGAATGAGACGATGCAAAATGAGGTTTAAAAGGTGCTTAAAGTGACTTTAAAGAGAATGAGACGATGCAAAATGAGATTAAGAAGGTGCTTAAAGTGACATTAAAGAGAATGAGACGATGCAAAATGGTGTTTAGAAGGTGATTAAAGTGACTTTAAAGAGAATGAGACGATGCAAAATGAGGTTTAGAAGGTGCTTAAAGTGACTTTAAAGAGAATGAGACGATGCAAAATGAGGTTTAGAAGGTGCTTAAAGTGACTTTAAAGAGAATGAGACGATGCAAAATGGTGTTTAGAAGGTGATTAAAGTGACTTTAAAGAGAATGAGACGATGCAAAATGAGGTTTAGAAGGTGCTTAAAGTGACTTTAAAGAGAATGAGACGATGCAAAATGGTGTTTAGAAGGTGCTTAAAGTGACTTTAAAGAGAATGAGACAATGCAAAATGGTGTTTAGAAGGTGCTTAAAGTGACTTTAAAGAGAATGAGACGATGCAAAATGGTGTTTAGAAGGTGCTTAAAGTGACTTTAAAGAGAATGAGACGATGCAAAGTGAGGTTTAGAAGGTGCTTAAAGTGACTTTAAAGAGAATGAGACGATGCAAAATGGTGTTTAGAAGGTGCTTAAAGTGACTTTAAAGAGAATGAGACGATGCAAAATGAGGTTTAGAAGGTGCTTAAAGTGACTGTAAAGAGAATGAGACGATGCAAAATGGTGTTTAGAAGGTGCTTAAAGTGACTTTAAAGAGAATGAGACGATGCAAAATGAGGTTTAGAAGGTGCTTAAAGTGACTTTAAAGAGAATGAGACGATGCAAAATGAGATTAAGAAGGTGCTTAAAGTGACTTTAAAGAGAATGAGACGATGCAAAATGGTGTTTAGAAGGTGATTAAAGTGACTTTAAAGAGAATGAGACGATGCAAAATGAGGTTTAGAAGGTGCTTAAAGTGACTTTAAAGAGAATGAGACGATGCAAAATGAGGTTTAGAAGGTGCTTAAAGTGACTTTAAAGAGAATGAGACGATGCAAAATGGTGTTTAGAAGGTGCTTAAAGTGACTTTAAAGAGAATGAGACGATGCAAAATGGTGTTTAGAAGGTGCTTAAAGTGACTTTAAAGAGAATGAGACGATGCAAAATGGTGTTTAGAAGGTGCTTAAAGTGACTTTAAAGAGAATGATACGATGCAAAGTGAGGTTTAGAAGGTGCTTAAAGTGACTTTAAAGAGAATGAGACGATGCAAAATGGTATTTAGAAGGTGCTTAAAGTGACTTTAAAGAGAATGAGACGATGCAAAATGGTGTTTAGAAGGTGCTTAAAGTGACTTTAAAGAGAATGAGACGATGCAAAATGGTGTTTAGAAGGTGCTTAAAGTGACTTTAAAGAGAATGAGACGATGCAAAATGAGGTTAAGAAGGTGCTTAAAGTGACTTTAAAGAGAATGAGACGATGCAAAATGGTGTTTAGAAGGTGCTTAAAGTGACTTTAAAGAGAATGAGACGATGCAAAATGAGGTTTAGAAGGTGCTTAAAGTGACTTTAAAGAGAATGAGACGATGCAAAATGAGGTTAAGAAGGTGCTTAAAGTGACTTTAAAGAGAATGAGACGATGCAAAATGGTGTTTAGAAGGTGCTTAAAGTGACTTTAAAGAGAATGAGACGATGCAAAATGGTGTTTAGAAGGTGCTTAAAAAGACTTTAAAGAGAATGAGACGATGCAAAATGGTGTTTAGAAGGTGCTTAAAGTGACTTTAAAGAGAATGAGACGATGCAAAATGGTGTTTAGAAGGTGCTTAAAGTGACTTTAAAGAGAATGAGACGATGCAAAATGGTGTTTAGAAGGTGCTTAAAGTGACTTTAAAGAGAATGAGACGATGCAAAGTGAGGTTTAGAAGGTGCTTAAAGTGACTTTAAAGAGAATGAGACGATGCAAAATGGTATTTAGAAGGTGCTTAAAGTGACTTTAAAGAGAATGAGACGATGCAAAATGAGGTTTAGAAGGTGCTTAAAGTGACTTTAAAGAGAATGAGACGATGCAAAATGAGATTAGGAAGGTGCTTAAAGTGACTTTAAAGAGAATGAGACGATGCAAAATGGTGTTTAGAAGGTGATAAAAGTGACTTTAAAGAGAATGAGACGATGCAAAATGAGGTTTAGAAGGTGCTTAAAGTGACTTTAAAGAGAATGAGACGATGCAAAATGAGGTTTAGAAGGTGCTTAAAGTGACTTTAAAGAGAATGAGACGATGCAAAATGGTGTTTAGAAGGTGCTTAAGGTGACTTTAAAGAGAATGAGACGATGCAAAATGGTGTTTAGAAGGTGCTTAAAGTGACTTTAAAGAGAATGAGACGATGCAAAATGGTGTTTAGAAGGTGCTTAAAGTGACTTTAAAGAGAATGAGACGATGCAAAATGGTGTTTAGAAGGTGCTTAAAGTGACTTTAAAGAGAATGAGACGATGCAAAATGGTGTTTAGAAGGTGCTTAAAGTGACTTTAAAGAGAATGAGACGATGCAAAATGAGGTTAAGAAGGTGCTTTAAGTGACTTTAAAGAGAATGAGACGATGCAAAATGAGGTTTGGAAGGTGCTTTAAGTGACTTTAAAGAGAATGAGACGATGCAAAATGGTGTTTAGAAGGTGCTTAAAGTGACTTTAAAGAGAATGAGACGATGCAAAATGGTGTTTAGAAGGTGCTTAAAGTGACTTTAAAGAGAATGAGACGATGCAAAATGGTGTTTAGAAGGTGCTTAAAGTGACTTTAAAGAGAATGAGACGATGCAAAATGGTGTTTAGAAGGTGCTTAAAGTGACTTTAAAGAGAATGAGACGATGCAAAATGAGGTTAAGAAGGTGCTTTAAGTGACTTTAAAGAGAATGAGACGATGCAAAATGAGGTTTAGAAGGTGCTTTAAGTGACTTTAAAGAGAATGAGACGATGCAAAATGGTGTTTAGAAGGTGCTTAAAGTGACTTTAAAGAGAATGAGACGATGCAAAATGGTGTTTAGAAGGTGCTTAAAGTGACTTTAAAGAGAATGAGACGATGCAAAATGGTGTTTAGAAGGTGCTTAAAGTGACTTTAAAGAGAATGAGACGATGCAAAATGAGGTTTAGAAGGTGCTTAAAGTGACTTTAAAGAGAATGAGACGATGCAAAATGGTATTTAGAAGGTGCTTAAAGTGACTTTAAAGAGAATGAGACGATGCAAAATGAGGTTTAGAAGGTGCTTAAAGTGACTTTAAAGAGAATGAGACGATGCAAAATGGTGTTTAGAAGGTGCTTAAAGTGACTTTAAAGAGAATGAGACGATGCAAAATGGTGTTTAGAAGGTGCTTAAAGTGACTTTAAAGAGAATGAGACGATGCAAAATGAGGTTTAGAAGGTGCTTTAAGTGACTTTAAAGAGAATGAGACGATGCAAAATGGTGTTAGAAGGTGCTTAAAGTGACTTTAAAGAGAATGAGACGATGCAAAATGGTGTTTAGAAGGTGCTTAAAGTGACTTTAAAGAGAATGAGACGATGCAAAATGGTGTTTAGAAGGTGCTTAAAGTGACTTTAAAGAGAATGAGACGATGCAAAATGGTGTTTAGAAGGTGCTTAAAGTGACTTTAAAGAGAATGAGACGATGCAAAATGAGGTTAAGAAGGTGCTTAAAGTGACTTTAAAGAGAATGAGACGATGCAAAATGAGGTTTAGAAGGTGCTTAAAGTGACTTTAAAGAGAATGAGACGATGCAAAATGGTGTTTAGAAGGTGCTTAAAGTGACTTTAAAGTGAATGAGACGATGCAAAATGGTGTTTAGAAGGTGCTTATGGTGACTTTAAAGAGAATGAGACGATACAAAATGGTGTTTAGAAGATGCTTAAAGTGACTTTAAAGAGAATGAGACGATGCAAAATGAGGTTTAGAAGGTGCTTAAAGTGACTTTAAAGAGAATGAGACGATGCAAAATGGTGTTTAGAAGGTGCTTAAAGTGACTTTAAAGAGAATGAGACGATGCAAAATGGTGTTTAGAAGGTGCTTAAAGTGACTTTAAAGAGAATGAGACGATGCAAAATGGTGTTTAGAAGGTGCTTAAAGTGACTTTAAAGAGAATGAGACGATGCAAAATGAGGTTAAGAAGGTGCTTTAAGTGACTTTAAAGAGAATGAGACGATGCACAATGAGATTTAGAAGGTGCTTAAAGTGACTTTAAAGAGAATGAGACGATGCAAAATGAGGTTAAGAAGGTGCTTAAAGTGACTTGAAAGAGAATGAGACGATGCAAAATGAGGTTTAGAAGGTGCTTAAAGTGACTTTAAAGAGAATGAGACGATGCAAAATGGTGTTTAGAAGGTGCTTAAAGTGACTTTAAAGAGAATGAGACGATGCAAAATGAGGTTTAGAAGGTGCTTAAAGTGACTTTAAAGAGAATGAGACGATGCAAAATGGTGTTTAGAAGGTGCTTAAAGTGACTTTTAAGAGAATGAGACGATGCAAAATGGTGTTTAGAAGGTGCTTATGGTGACTTTAAAGAGAATGAGACGATGCAAAATGGTGTTTAGAAGGTGCTTAAAGTGACTTTAAAGAGAATGATACGATGCAAAATGAGGTTTAGAAGGTGCTTAAAGTGACTTTAAAGAGAATGAGACGATGCAAAATGGTGTTTAGAAGGTGCTTAAAGTGACTTTAAAGAGAATGAGACGATGCAAAATGAGGTTTAGCAGGTGCTTAAAGTGACTTTAAAGAGAATGAGACGATGCAAAATGAGGTTTAGAAGGTGCTTAAAGTGACTTTAAAGAGAATGAGACGATGCAAAATGAGGTTTAGAAGGTGCTTAAAGTGACTTTAAAGAGAATGAGACGATGCAAAATAGTGTTTAGAAGGTGCTTTAAGTGACTTTAAAGAGAATGAGACGATGCAAGATGGTGTTTAGAAGGTGCTTAAAGTCACTTTAAGAGAATGAGACGATGCAAAATGAGGTTTAGAAGGTGCTTAAAGTGTCTTTAAAGAGAATGAGACGATGCAAAATGGTGTTTAGAAGGTGCTTAAAGTGACTTTAAAGAGAATGAGACGATGCAAAATGGTGTTTAGAAGGTGCTTAAAGTGACTTTAAAGAGAATGAGACGATGCAAAATGAGGTTTAGAAGGTGCTTAAAGTGACTTTAAAGAGAATGAGACGATGCAAAATGGTGTTTAGAAGGTGCTTAAAGTGACTTTAAAGAGAATGAGACGATGCAAAGTGAGGTTTAGAAGGTGCTTAAAGTGACTTTAAAGAGAATGAGACGATGCAAAATGAGGTTTAGAAGGTGCTTAAAGTGACTTTAAAGAGAATGAGACGATGCAAAATGAGGTTTAGAAGGTGCTTAAAGTGACTTTAAAGAGAATGAGACGATGCAAAATGAGATTAAGAAGGTGCTTAAAGTGACTTTAAAGAGAATGAGACGATGCAAAATGGTGTTTAGAAGGTGATTAAAGTGACTTTAAAGAGAATGAGACGATGCAAAATGAGGTTTAGAAGGTGCTTAAAGTGACTTTAAAGAGAATGAGACGATGCAAAATGAGGTTTAGAAGGTGCTTAAAGTGACTTTAAAGAGAATGAGACGATGCAAAATGGTGTTTAGAAGGTGCTTAAAGTGACTTTAAAGAGAATGAGACGATGCAAAATGGTGTTTAGAAGGTGCTTAAAGTGACTTTAAAGAGAATGAGACGATGCAAAATGGTGTTTAGAAGGTGCTTAAAGTGACTTTAAAGAGAATGAGACGATGCAAAGTGAGGTTTAGAAGGTGCTTAAAGTGACTTTAAAGAGAATGAGACGATGCAAAATGGTATTTAGAAGGTGCTTAAAGTGACTTTAAAGAGAATGAGACGATGCAAAATGGTGTTTAGAAGGTGCTTAAAGTGACTTTAAAGAGAATGAGACGATGCAAAATGGTGTTTAGAAGGTGCTTAAAGTGACTTTAAAGAGAATGAGACGATGCAAAATGAGGTTAAGAAGGTGCTTAAAGTGACTTTAAAGAGAATGAGACGATGCAAAATGGTGTTTAGAAGGTGCTTAAAGTGACTTTAAAGAGAATGAGACGATGCAAAATGAGGTTTAGAATGTGCTTAAAGTGACTTTAAAGAGAATGAGACGATGCAAAATAAGATTAAGAAGGTGCTTAAAGTGACTTTAAAGAGAATGAGACGATGCAAAATGGTGTTTAGAAGGTGATTAAAAAGACTTTAAAGAGAATGAGACGATGCAAAATGGTGTTTAGAAGGTGCTTAAAGTGACTTTAAAGAGAATGAGACGATGCAAAATGGTGTTTAGAAGGTGCTTAAAGTGACTTTAAAGAGAATGAGACGAAGCAAAATGGTGTTTAGAAGGTGCTTAAAGTGACTTTAAAGAGAATGAGACGATGCAAAGTGAGGTTTAGAAGGTGCTTAAAGTGACTTTAAAGAGAATGAGACGATGCAAAATGGTATTTAGAAGGTGCTTAAAGTGACTTTAAAGAGAATGAGACGATGCAAAATGAGGTTCAGAAGGTGCTTAAAGTGACTTTAAAGAGAATGAGACGATGCAAAATGAGATTAAGAAGGTGCTTAAAGTGACTTTAAAGAGAATGAGACGATGCAAAATGTTGTTTAGAAGGTGATAAAAGTGACTTTAAAGAGAATGAGACGATGCAAAATGAGGTTTAGAAGGTGCTTAAAGTGACTTTAAAGAGAATGAGACGATGCAAAATGAGGTTTAGAAGGTGCTTAAAGTGACTTTAAAGAGAATGAGACGATGCAAAATGGTGTTTAGAAGGTGCTTAAAGTGACTTTAAAGAGAATGAGACGATGCAAAATGGTGTTTAGAAGGTGCTTAAAGTGACTTTAAAGAGAATGAGACGATGCAAAATGGTGTTTAGAAGGTGCTTAAAGTGACTTTAAAGAGAATGAGACGATGCAAAATGGTATTTAGAAGGTGCTTAAAGTGACTTTAAAGAGAATGAGACGATGCAAAATGGTGTTTAGAAGGTGCTTAAAGTGACTTTAAAGAGAATGAGACGATGCAAAATGAGGTTAAGAAGGTGCTTTAAGTGACTTTAAAGAGAATGAGACGATGCAAAATGAGGTTTGGAAGGTGCTTTAAGTGACTTTAAAGAGAATGAGACGATGCAAAATGGTGTTTAGAAGGTGCTTAAAGTGACTTTAAAGAGAATGAGACGATGCAAAATGGTGTTTAGAAGGTGCTTAAAGTGACTTTAAAGAGAATGAGACGATGCAAAATGGTGTTTAGAAGGTGCTTAAAGTGACTTTAAAGAGAATGAGACGATGCAAAATGGTGTTTAGAAGGTGCTTAAAGTGACTTTAAAGAGAATGAGACGATGCAAAATGAGGTTAAGAAGGTGCTTTAAGTGACTTTAAAGAGAATGAGACGATGCAAAATGAGGTTTAGAAGGTGCTTTAAGTGACTTTAAAGAGAATGAGACGATGCAAAATGGTGTTTAGAAGGTGCTTAAAGTGACTTTAAAGAGAATGAGACGATGCAAAATGGTGTTTAGAAGGTGCTTAAAGTGACTTTAAAGAGAATGAGACGATGCAAAATGGTGTTTAGAAGGTGCTTAAAGTGACTTTAAAGAGAATGAGACGATGCAAAATGGTGTTTAGAAGGTGCTTAAAGTGACTTTAAAGAGAATGAGACGATGCAAAATGAGGTTTAGAAGGTGCTTAAAGTGACTTTAAAGAGAATGAGACGATGCAAAATGGTATTTAGAAGGTGCTTAAAGTGACTTTAAAGAGAATGAGACGATGCAAAATGAGGTTTAGAAGGTGCTTAAAGTGACTTTAAAGAGAATGAGACGATGCAAAATGGTGTTTAGAAGGTGCTTAAAGTGACTTTAAAGAGAATGAGACGATGCAAAATGGTGTTTAGAAGGTGCTTAAAGTGACTTTAAAGAGAATGAGACGATGCAAAATGAGGTTAAGAAGGTGCTTTAAGTGACTTTAAAGAGAATGAGACGATGCAAAATAAGGTTTAGAAGGTGCTTTAAGTGACTTTAAAGAGAATGAGACGATGCAAAATGGTGTTTAGAAGGTGCTTAAAGTGACTTTAAAGAGAATGAGACGATGCAAAATGGTGTTTAGAAGGTGCTTAAAGTGACTTTAAAGAGAATGAGACGATGCAAAATGGTGTTTAGAAGGTGCTTAAAGTGACTTTAAAGAGAATGAGACGATGCAAAATGAGGTTAAGAAGGTGCTTAAAGTGACTTTAAAGAGAATGAGACGATGCAAAATGAGGTTTAGAAGGTGCTTAAAGTGACTTTAAAGAGAATGAGACGATGCAAAATGGTGTTTAGAAGGTGCTTAAAGTGACTTTAAAGTGAATGAGACGATGCAAAATGGTGTTTAGAAGGTGCTTATGGTGACTTTAAAGAGAATGAGACGATACAAAATGGTGTTTAGAAGATGCTTAAAGTGACTTTAAAGAGAATGAGACGATGCAAAATGAGGTTTAGAAGGTGCTTAAAGTGACTTTAAAGAGAATGAGACGATGCAAAATGGTGTTTAGAAGGTGCTTAAAGTGACTTTAAAGAGAATGAGACGATGCAAAATGGTGTTTAGAAGGTGCTTAAAGTGACTTTAAAGAGAATGAGACGATGCAAAATGGTGTTTAGAAGGTGCTTAAAGTGACTTTAAAGAGAATGAGACGATGCAAAATGAGGTTAAGAAGGTGCTTTAAGTGACTTTAAAGAGAATGAGACGATGCACAATGAGGTTTAGAAGGTGCTTAAAGTGACTTTAAAGAGAATGAGACGATGCAAAATGAGGTTAAGAAGGTGCTTAAAGTGACTTGAAAGAGAATGAGACGATGCAAAATGAGGTTTAGAAGGTGCTTAAAGTGACTTTAAAGAGAATGAGACGATGCAAAATGGTGTTTAGAAGGTGCTTAAAGTGACTTTAAAGAGAATGAGACGATGCAAAATGAGGTTTAGAAGGTGCTTAAAGTGACTTTAAAGAGAATGAGACGATGCAAAATGGTGTTTAGAAGGTGCTTAAAGTGACTTTTAAGAGATTGAGACGATGCAAAATGGTGTTTAGAAGGTGCTTATGGTGACTTTAAAGAGAATGAGACGATGCAAAATGGTGTTTAGAAGGTGCTTAAAGTGACTTTAAAGAGAATGAGACGATGCAAAATGAGGTTTAGAAGGTGCTTAAAGTGACTTTAAAGAGAATGAGACGATGCAAAATGGTGTTTAGAAGGTGCTTAAAGTGACTTTAAAGAGAATGAGACGATGCAAAATGAGGTTTAGAAGGTGCTTAAAGTGACTTTAAAGAGAATGAGACGATGCAAAATGAGGTTTAGAAGGTGCTTAAAGTGACTTTAAAGAGAATGAGACGATGCAAAATGAGGTTAAGAAGGTGCTTAAAGTGACTTTAAAGAGAATGAGACGATGCAAAATGGTGTTTAGAAGGTGCTTTAAGTGACTTTAAAGAGAATGAGACGATGCAAGATGGTGTTTAGAAGGTGCTTAAAGTGACTTTAAAGAGAATGAGACGATGCAAAATGAGGTTTAGAAGGTGCTTAAAGTGTCTTTAAAGAGAATGAGACGATGCAAAATGGTGTTTAGAAGGTGCTTAAAGTGACTTTAAAGAGAATGAGACGATGCAAAATGGTGTTTAGAAGGTGCTTAAAGTGACTTTAGAGAGAATGAGACGATGCAAAACGGTGTTTAGAAGGTGCTTTAAGTGACTTTAAAGAGAATGAGACGATGCAAAATGGTGTTTAGAAGGTGCTTAAAGTGACTTTAAAGAGAATGAGACGATGCAAAATGGTGTTTAGAAGGTGCTTAAAGTGACTTTAAAGAGAATGAGACGATGCAAAATGGTGTTTAGAAGGTGCTTAAAGTGACTTTAAAGAGAATGAGACGATGCAGAATGGTGTTTAGAAGGTGCTTAAAGTGACTTTAAAGAGAATGAGACGAAGCAAAATGAGGTTTAGAAGGTGCTTAAAGTGACTTTAAAGAGAATGAGACGATGCAAAATGGTGTTTAGAAGGTGCTTAAAGTGACTTTAAAGAGAATGAGACGATGCAAAATGAGGTTAAGAAGGTGCTTAAAGTGACTTTAAAGAGAATGAGACGATGCAAAATGAGGTTAAGAAGGTGCTTAAAGTGACTTTAAAAAGAATGAGACGATGCAAAATGAGGTTTAGAAGGTGCTTAAAGTGACTTTAAAGAGAATGAGACGATGCAAAATGGTGTTTAGAAGGTGCTTAAAGTGACTTTAAAGAGAATGAGACGATGCAAAATGAGGTTTAGAAGGTGCTTAAAGTGACTTTAAAGAGAATGAGACGATGCAAAATGGTGTTTAGAAGGTGCTTAAAGTGACTTTAAAGAGAATGAGACGATGCAAAATGGTGTTTAGAAGGTGCTCAAAGTGACTTTAAAGAGAATGAGACGATGCAAAATGGTGTTTAGAAGGTGCTTAAAGTGACTTTAGAGAGAATGAGACGATGCAAAACGGTGTTTAGAAGGTGCTTAAAGTGACTTTAAAGAGAATGAGACGATGCAAAATGGTGTTTAGAAGGTGCTTAAAGTCACTTTAAAGAGAATGAGACGAAGCAAAATGAGGTTTAGAAGGTGCTTAAAGTGACTTTAAAGAGAATGAGACGATGCAAAATGGTGTTTAGAAGGTGCTTAAAGCGACTTTAAAGAGAATGAGACGATGCAAAATGAGGTTAAGAAGGTGCTTAAAGTGACTTTAAAGAGAATGAGACGATGCAAAATGAGGTTAAGAAGGTGCTTAAAGTGACTTTAAAAAGAATGAGACGATGCAAAATGAGGTTTAGAAGGTGCTTAAAGTGACTTTAAAGAGAATGAGACGATGCAAAATGGTGTTTAGAAGGTGCTTAAAGTGACTTTAAAGAGAATGAGACGATGCAAAATGAGGTTTAGAAGGTGCTTAAAGTGACTTTAAAGAGAATGAGACGATGCAAAATGGTGTTTAGAAGGTGCTTAAAGTGACTTTAAAGAGAATGAGACGATGCAAAATGGTGTTTAGAAGGTGCTCAAAGTGACTTTAAAGAGAATGAGACGATGCAAAATGAGGTTAAGAAGGTGCTTAAAGTGACTTTAAAGAGAATGAGACGATGCAAAATGGTGTTAAGAAGGTGCTTTAAGTGACTTTAAAGAGAATGAGACGATGCAAAATGAGGTTTAGAAGGTGCTTAAAGTGACTTTAAAGAGAATGAGACGATGCAAAATGGTGTTTAGAAGGTGCTTAAAGTGACTTTAAAGAGAATGAGACGATGCAAAATGAGGTTTAGAAGGTGCTTAAAGTGACTTTAAAGAGAATGAGACGATGCAAAATGGTGTTTAGAAGGTGCTCAAAGTGACTTTAAAGAGAATGAGACGATGCAAAATGAGGTTAAGAAGGTGCTTAAAGTGACTTTAAAGAGAATGAGACGATGCAAAATGGTGTTTAGAAGGTGCTTTAAGTGACTTTAGAGAGAATGAGACGATGCAAAATGAGGTTTAGAAGGTGCTTAAAGTGACTTTAAAGAGAATGAGACGATGCAAAATGGTGTTTAGAAGGTGCTTAAAGTGACTTTAAAGAGAATGAGACGATGCAAAATGGTGTTTAGAAGGTGCTTAAAGTGACTTTAAAGAGAATGAGACGATGCAAAACGGTGCTTAGAAGGTGCTTAAAGTGACTTTAAAGAGAATGAGACGATGCAAAATGGTGTTTAGAAGGTGCTTAAAGTGACTTTAAAGAGAATGAGACGATGCAAAATGGTGTTTAGAAGGTGCTTAAAGTGACTTTAAAGAGAATGAGACGATGCAAAATGGTGTTAAGAAGGTGCTTAAAGTGACTTTAAAGAGAATGAGACGATGCAAAATGGTGTTTAGAAGGTGCTTAAAGTGACTTTAAAGAGAATGAGACGATGCAAAATGGTGTTTAGAAGGTGCTTAAAGTGACTTTAAAGAGAATGAGACGATGCAAAATGATGTTTAGAAGGTGCTTAAAGTGACTTTAAAGAGAATGAGACGATGCAAAATGGTGTTTAGAAGGTGCTTAAAGTGACTTTAAAGAGAATGAGACGATGCAAAATGAGGTTAAGAAGGTGCTTAAAGTGACTTTAAAGAGAATGAGACGATGCAAAATGGTGTTTAGAAGGTGCTTAAAGTGACTTTAAAGAGAATGAGACGATGCAAAATGAGGTTTAGAAGGTGCTTAAAGTGACTTTAAAGAGAATGAGACGATGCAAAATGAGGTTTAGAAGGTGCTTAAAGTGACTTTAAAGAGAATGAGACGATGCAAAATGAGGTTAAGAAGGTGCTTTAAGTGACTTTAAAGAGAATGAGACGATGCAAAATGGTGTTTAGAAGGTGCTTAATGTGACTTTAAAGAGAATGAGACGATGCAAAATGGTGTTTAGAAGGTGCTTAAAGTGACTTTAAAGAGAATGAGACGATGCAAAATGAGGTTAAGAAGGTGCTTAAAGTGACTTTAAAGAGAATGAGACGATGCAAAATGGTGTTTAGAAGGTGCTTAAAGTGACTTTAAAGAGAATGAGACGATGCAAAATGAGGTTTAGAAGGTGCTTAAAGTGACTTTAAAGAGAATGAGACGATGCAAAATGAGGTTTAGAAGGTGCTTAAAGTGACTTTAAAGAGAATGAGACGATGCAAAATGAGGTTAAGAAGGTGCTTTAAGTAACTTTAAAGAGAATGAGACGATGCAAAATGGTGTTTAGAAGGTGCTTAAAGTGACTTTAAAGAGAATGAGACGATGCAAAATGGTGTTTAGAAGGTGCTTAAAGTGACTTTAAAGAGAATGAGACGATGCAAAATGAGGTTTAGAAGGTGCTTAAAGTGACTTTAAAGAGAATGAGACGATGCAAAATGAGGTTTAGAAGGTGCTTAAAGTGACTTTAAAGAGAATGAGACGATGCAAAATGAGGTTTAGAAGGTGCTTAAAGTGACTTTAAAGAGAATGAGACGATGCAAAATGATGTTTAGAAGGTGCTTAAAGTGACTTTAAAGAGTTTGAGACGATGCAAAATGAGGTTCAGAAGGTGCTTAAAGTGACTTTAAAGAGAATGAGACGATGCAAAATGGTGTTTAGAAGGTGCTTAAAGTGACTTTAAAGAGAATGAGACGATGCAAAATGGTGTTTAGAAGGTGCTTAAAGTGACTTTAAAGAGAATGAGACGATGCAAAATGAGGTTTAGAAGGTGCTTAAAGTGACTTTAAAGAGAATGAGACGATGCAAAATGGTGTTTAGAAGGTGCTTTAAGTGACTTTAAAGAGAATGAGACGAAGCAAAATGGTGTTTAGAAGGTGCTTAAAGTGACTTTAAAGAGAATGAGACGATGCAAAATGAGGTTAAGAAGGTGCTTAAAGTGACTTTAAAGAGAATGAGACGATGCAAAATGAGGTTTAGAAGGTGCTTAAAGTGACTTTAAAGAGAACGAGACGATGCAAAATGAGGTTTAGAAGGTGCTTAAAGTGACTTTAAAGAGAATGAGACGATGCAAAATGAGGTTAAGAAGGTGCTTAAAGTGACTTTAAAGAGAATGAGACGATGCAAAATGAGGTTTAGAAGGTGCTTAAAGTGACTTTAAAGAGAATGAGACGATGCAAAATGAGGTTTAGAAGGTGCTTAAAGTGACTTTAAAGAGAATGAGACGATGCAAAATGGTGTTAGAAGGTGCTTAAAGTGACTTTAAAGAGAATGAGACGATGCAAAATGAGGTTAAGAAGGTGCTTTAAGTGACTTTAAAGAGAATGAGACGATGCAAAATGAGGTTTAGAAGGTGCTTAAAGTGACTTTAAAGAGAATGAGACGATGCAAAATGGTGTTTAGAAGGTGCTTAAAGTGACTTTAAAAAGAATGAGACGATGCAAAATGGTGTTTAGAAGGTGCTTAAAGTGACTTTAAAGAGAATGAGACGATGCAAAATGGTGTTTAGAAGGTGCTTAAAGTGACTTTAAAGAGAATGAGACGATGCAAAATGGTGTTTAGAAGGTGCTTAAAGTGACTTTAAAGAGAATGAGACGATGCAAAATGAGGTTAAGAAGGTGCTTAAAGTGACTTTAAAGAGAATTAGACGATGCAAAATGGTGTTTAGAAGGTGCTTAAAGTGACTTTAAAGAGAATGAAACGATGCAAAATGAGGTTAAGAAGGTGCTTTTAGTGACTTTAAAGAGAATGAGACGATGCAAAATGAGTTTTAGAAGGTGCTTAAAGTGACTTTAAAAGAATGAGACGATGCAAAATGGTGTTTAGAAGGTGCTTAAAGTGACTTTAAAGAGAATGAGACGATGCAAAATGAGGTTTAGAAGGTGCTTAAAGTGACTTTAAAGAGAATGAGACGATGCAAAATGAGGTTTAGAAGGTGCTTAAAGTGACTTTAAAGAGAATGAGACGATGCAAAATGAGGTTAAGAAGGTGCTTTAAGTGACTTTAAAGAGAATGAGACGATGCAAAATGGTGTTTAGAAGGTGCTTAAAGTGACTTTAAAGAGAATGAGACGATGCAAAATGGTGTTTAGAAGGTGCTTAAAGTGACTTTAAAGAGAATGAGACGATGCAAAATGAGGTTAAGAAGGTGCTTAAAGTGACTTTAAAGAGAATTAGACGATGCAAAATGGTGTTTAGAAGGTGCTTAAAGTGACTTTAAAGAGAATGAGACGATGCAAAATGAGGTTAAGAAGGTGCTTAAAGTGACTTTAAAGAGAATGAGACGATGCAAAATGAGGTTTAGAAGGTGCTTAAAGTGACTTTAAAGAGAATGAGACGAAGCAAAATGGTGTTTAGAAGGTGCTTAAAGTGACTTTAAAGAGAATGAGACGATGCAAAATGATGTTTAGAAGGTGCTTAAAGTGACTTTAAAGAGAATGAGACGATGCAAAATGGTGTTTAGAAGGTGCTTAAAGTGACTTTAAAGAGAATGAGACGATGCAAAATGAGGTTAAGAAGGTGCTTAAAGTGACTTTAAAGAGAATGAGACGATGCAAAATGGTGTTTAGAAGGTGCTTAAAGTGACTTTAAAGAGAATGAGACGATGCAAAATGAGGTTTAGAAGGTGCTTAAAGTGACTTTAAAGAGAATGAGACGATGCAAAATGAGGTTTAGAAGGTGCTTAAAGTGACTTTAAAGAGAATGAGACGATGCAAAATGAGGTTAAGAAGGTGCTTTAAGTGACTTTAAAGAGAATGAGACGATGCAAAATGGTGTTTAGAAGGTGCTTAAAGTGACTTTAAAGAGAATGAGACGATGCAAAATGGTGTTTAGAAGGTGCTTAAAGTGACTTTAAAGAGAATGAGACGATGCAAAATGAGGTTTAGAAGGTGCTTAAAGTGACTTTAAAGAGAATGAGACGATGCAAAATGGTGTTTAGAAGGTGCTTAAAGTGACTTTAAAGAGAATGAGACGATGCAAAATGAGGTTTAGAAGGTGCTTAAAGTGACTTTAAAGAGAATGAGACGATGCAAAATGAGGTTTAGAAGGTGCTTAAAGTGACTTTAAAGAGAATGAGACGATGCAAAATGAGGTTAAGAAGGTGCTTTAAGTGACTTTAAAGAGAATGAGACGATGCAAAATGGTGTTTAGAAGGTGCTTAAAGTGACTTTAAAGAGAATGAGACGATGCAAAATGGTGTTTAGAAGGTGCTTAAAGTGACTTTAAAGAGAATGAGACGATGCAAAATGAGGTTTAGAAGGTGCTTAAAGTGACTTTAAAGAGAATGAGACGATGCAAAATGAGGTTTAGAAGGTGCTTAAAGTGACTTTAAAGAGAATGAGACGATGCAAAATGAGGTTTAGAAGGTGCTTAAAGTGACTTTAAAGAGAATGAGACGATGCAAAATGATGTTTAGAAGGTGCTTAAAGTGACTTTAAAGAGTTTGAGACGATGCAAAATGAGGTTTAGAAGGTGCTTAAAGTGACTTTAAAGAGAATGAGACGATGCAAAATGGTGTTTAGAAGGTGCTTAAAGTGACTTTAAAGAGAATGAGACTATGCAAAATGGTGTTTAGAAGGTGCTTAAAGTGACTTTAAAGAGAATGAGACGATGCAAAATGAGGTTTAGAAGGTGCTTAAAGTGACTTTAAAGAGAATGAGACGATGCAAAATGGTGTTTAGAAGGTGCTTTAAGTGACTTTAAAGAGAATGAGACGAAGCAAAATGGTGTTTAGAAGGTGCTTAAAGTGACTTTAAAGAGAATGAGACGATGCAAAATGAGGTTAAGAAGGTGCTTAAAGTGACTTTAAAGAGAATGAGACGATGCAAAATGAGGTTTAGAAGGTGCTTAAAGTGACTTTAAAGAGAACGAGACGATGCAAAATGAGGTTTAGAAGGTGCTTAAAGTGACTTTAAAGAGAA